>NC_134905.1:14114960-14122460 GCF_041734735.1 Babylonia areolata
CACACACACTCCACCAGCCCCAACCAGCCGTTTTGATTATTCCTTGACGTTTAACGCACGCCCCCGAGGCCCGTTTGATTTAAGAGAGGAAACTTCATAAAAAACGATGTTGGACACGCAATATAACTGGAGGAGGGAAAGGGAGAGAGCGGGGAGGGGGATAGTGAGGGAGAGGGGGTGGAGAGAGAGTGGGGGGGCGGGGTCAATGACAGAAAAAGAGACAGAGGGGGAAAGAGAGAGGGAGAGAGAGAAGAAATATAATCAAAAATAAAACAAATGTAATCCCCAAAAAATTATATATAATTACAGTAAGAATAAAAGATACATGGAAGGCAGATGACTTAAATAAACTATAGAAAAAAATTCACACACACACACACACACACACACACACACACACACACACACACACACACACACACACACACACACACACACACACACACACACACACACACACACACACACACATACATACAGACAGACAGACAGACAGAGAGAAAGAGCGAAAGACAGAGACAGAGAGAGAGAAACAGAGACAGAGGCAGAGAGACGCATACATGAACAAAAGTAATACCAGTGAATGAAATAAAACATGGCGAGAATTACGACAATGACTAAGAGCTTGGGCACTCTCTTTGAGGCAAAGCTGTCCACACTCTGTCAACCAATCAGACCAGTCGGCTTTTTCCGCGTCACATGTCAGATTTAATGATCCAATAAGATACCTCCTTTCAAACGAGAGGAAACGGTGGTCCAATAAGATACCTTCTTTCAAAGGGGAGGCAACGGTGGTCCAATAAAATACCTCCTGTCAAACAAGAGTAAAATCTTTTTGTGGGGTGAAACTGGCTTCATTTCCTGGTTTGAAAGTGCAAATAGTGGAATGATTTATTTTTACTTGCTCGCTTTAATATGAAATAGCCAAAATGTGTCAAATGACTGGTATAAAGACGAGCCTTTTTGAGGAAGTGTCTAGGTGGATTTGTTCCAATGTGCCTTTCATTTACCTGTGTGCCAGCTGTATTGGTGGCATAAACAGCATTGATTTGAAATTGTGTGCCTTGTACATGAAGATAGTTACCACTCTTTATTGTTAATGAAATAGCCTAATTTTGCGTAAATTCAGCTGACTTAATTTGGGCTTTTTTTTTTATACGATCAATAAAATTCCACAGTCAAACAGATTCTGACATTATCACGAAATACGTTGCTTGAAGGACATTTTGGAATTCACCAGAACCGTTCTTTTCTCACTGGTTGCAGAAGGAAGGAGTTGAAACACGGGGTGGTTTACTGGTGTGACAATTTCATGCTGCCTGTTGTTTTCGTTGATGTTTCATTTATCCCAGTGGAGAATCGGGGACACACACACACACACACACACACACACACACACACACACACACACACACACACACACACACACACACGCACGCACGCACGCACGCACACACACACACACACGCGCGCGCGGACGCACGCATGCACGATCAGTTGTTTTTTTCTTTTCAGCTTACACGACATACAACTTTTCTTTCTCCAGTAAACATGCAGACACAATAAATAGCCTGTCACCATGCATCATCTGAAAACAACGAGAGAGAGAGAGAGAGAGAGAGAGAGAGAGAGAGAGAGAGAGAGAGAGAGAGAGAAAACATGGAGACAATAGGAAGGACAGAAAGGAGAGGTCGGAAGAAAGAATAGAATGAATGAATGAATGAACGAACGAACGAATGAATGGATACATGAGTGACTGACGGAAGGAAGGAAGGAAGGAAGGAATGGATACATGAGTGAATGACTGACTGACTGAAGGAAGGAAGAAAGGAAGGAAGAAAGGAAGGAAGGAAGGAATGGATACATGAATGAGTGACTGACTGAAGGAAGGAAGGAAGTAAGGAAGGAAGGAATGGATACATGAGTGAATGACTGACTGACTGAAGGAAGGAAGAAAGGAAGGAAGAAAGGAAGGAAGGAAGGAATGGATACATGAATGAGTGACTGACTGAAGGAAGGAAGGAAGTAAAGAAGGAAGGAATGGATACATGAGTGAATGACTGACTGACTGAAGGAAGGAAGAAAGGAAGGAAGAAAGGAAGGAAGGAAGGAATGGATACATGAATGAGTGACTGACTGAAGGAAGGAAGGAAGGAGGGAAGGAATGGATACATGAGTGAATGACTGACTGACTGAAGGAATGAAGAAAGGAAGGAAGGAAGGAAGGAAGGAAGGAATGGATACATGAGTGAATGAATGAATGCACGAATGAATGAATGCAGGAAGGCCAGAAGAATGCGGGAAGAAAGGGGAAAAGAAACAATCGTAGAAACGAAAGAAAGAAAGAACGGGTGAACGAATGATTGAAACAACGAAGGAACGAGCGATTGAAATAATGAACAACTGAATGAACAAACAAAACGCACGAAAGAAAGAAAGAAAGAAAGAAAGAAAGAATGAACAAACAAATAAAAGAAAAGAATGAAAGAAAGAAAACATGAATATTGATTGACAATCCGACCTTTAGTGTTTCCCGCATAGCGAAAACTGCATGCCAATGAAAGTGACAAATGTTGGGCAGCGTTACGACATTGGGTTCACATCTCACTGGAAACTGCTTGTGTCTCACGCGAAATGCGTTACATGTATTCATTATTTATCCGCGTCAGGATTTCCTTGTGCGGGGGTGGTCTTTTCTTTATTCTTCATTCTGTTGCGATGTGTTTCTTCTTCTTCTTCTTCTTCTTCTTCTTCTTCTTCTTCTTCTTCTTCTTCTTCTTCTTCTGTGTGTGTGTGTGTGTGTTTGTGTGTGTGTGTGTGTGTGTGTGTGTGTGTGTGTGTTTGTGTGAGTGTGTGTGTGTCTGTGTGTGTATGCGTGCGTGTGTGTGTGTGTGTGTGTGTGTGCGTGTGTGTGTGTGTGTGTGTGTGTGTGTGTGAATGAGATAGGGACGTAGAGGCAGAAACAGACATACAGACAGAAACAGATAGAAAAACAGAGAGATAAGTAGACAGACAGAGAGATAGACAGAGACAGAGACATAGAGACAAAGACAGAGACGGAGAGAGACAGAGAGAGAGACAGACAGAAACAGAGGGAGAGGCAGAGAGACAGAAACAGAGAAAGAGAAAAACAGAGAGACAGAATGAGACATAGAAACAGAGAGAGAGACAGAGACAGAGACAGAGAGACAGAAACAAAGAGAGAGAAAAAAACAGAGACAGAGAATGAGACAGAGAGACAGAAACGGAGAGAGAGAGTGAGACAGAGGGACAGAAACAGAGAGAGAGACAGAAACAAAGACAGAGAGAGAGAATAAAAAAACAGAGACAGCGAATGAGACAGAGAGACAGAAATGCCCGAGGTGATTGTGACAGATGACGTAACAATCAATCCTATTTTCAGACCGCACACCACAAAAGTGCGGGCAATTAAGAGCTTTCGTGAGCGAATTTGTCAAATGTCTGCTGCAAATTTGCCTCTCCCATCATTACGACACAGCACGAACCCAAGAACCTATGGCAACAGGGGAGTGAGTGTCCTCTGGCAGAAATCTGTCATTAAAGCATTCATCCTTGAAAAAGGTATGCAGATCGAATTCTTTAATTGTATTATCGCGGTTGTTTGAGTGTGGTTCTAGTTCAAACATGGCAAAATTTCTGTAGAAAAATCCACTTTGATAGTAAAATAAATATAAACCACTTGCAGACTCCAATAATAATTATACTCCTTGTCTTCAGATAGAAGAATGATATGTTAATCACAAGGAGTAATTAAATGGCCTTCAGTCATCAGCCAGCCTACATCTAGAAATCAAACCAAAAACCACAATGGTGGCTCACGCATGCTCTCCACACACACACACACACACACACACACACATGAATGAAGAAGAAAAACATAGGTGGCGCTGCATAGTGACGACGCGCTCTGTCAGGGGAGAGCAGTCCGACAGACTGACTGATCGGCGACATTTCAGCGATTAACTGAGCTCCGCCAAATTGTCGCTGCTCAATGTGTATTCGAGAGCTGTGCCTCGGAAAGTGACCGGCGGACGTTTACAGCTTTCAGTTCAAAATTTGAAATCGCGTCGCGCCACACACAAGTTACAGCAAAAGTCAGTGGTTGGACACCGTCACTGTAGTAAAACTGTCATCCGCCTCACGGCGTGTGCTGTGAGTTGAACTATGGTTACGGTAGCCAGCTGAGCAGTTGGCTACACCAGGGACACAATACTATGCTGAAAGTGAGACTCGAACCCTGACCACTGGTGAGCACTGAATCAGAAGACCAAGGCCAAACCGAATTCTAAGCATGGTGACAGAAGTTTGGAATGTGGAGTGTTGGCCTGGAGGTAACGCGTCCGCTTAGGAAGCAAGAGAATCTGAGCGCGCTGGTTCGAATCACGGCTCAGCCGCCGATATTTTCTCCCCCTCCACAAGACCTGGAGTGGTGGTCTGGACGCTAGTCATTCGTATGAGACGATAAACCGAGGTCCCGTGTGCAGCATGCACTTAGCGCACGTAAAAGAACCCACGGCAACAAAAGTGTTGTTCCTGGCAAAATTATGTAGAAAAATCCACTTCGATAGGAAAAACAAATAAAACTGCACGCAGGAAAAAAAAAAAAAAAAAAGGGTGGCGCTGTAGTGTAGCGACGCGCTCTCCCAGGGGAGAGCAACCCGAATTTCACACAGAGAAATCTGTTGTGATAAAAAGAAATACAAATACAAATGTGTGTGCTTAATAATAAATAAAATAAGATGAAACGGAAAGGTGGCTATACGAGGGCATACAGGAGTCATGGCCTGGGTGCAGCCCGGCCCCCTTAGAGTGTAAGGAGTTAAGGGCCGAAACACTTGACGGAGGGAGGCTTCTTCTCTGAAGACCTTGCACTGTCCAGCTCTCCCTAGAGTTTCTTATCACATCACAGATTACTGCACCGTTTCAACAATAATTGTTTCATGCATGTATGATAGTCAGTCGTGTCCGACTTTGACCATCAGAACAGCAGAGGAGGCAACTGCTGTCCTGACTATCTGGGCTAGAATTTGATTATAGTGGAGAGTGTCTCGCCCAAGCTACATCCCCACTCTCTCGGCCAAGAAGAGTGTAGGACAGTCGGCGTTGGGATGGTTCCCATAGGCCAGCAAGCCCCCCTATGCCTGCAGCACAAAGAGCCAGTACAATTTTGCCTTCTTATTTGAGAGTCATAGTCCTTCACAAAAGACTACGCTGTAAATGACTTCCCGTTGTAATAGAGAAACCATTGATGATACTTTGCTGTTAGCATGACAGCAAATCGAAAGCGGAAATGGTTGAACACTTTTTATTTGCTCTTGTCAGACGGGAGGACATGAGGACGTCAGTTGACGGTTCCTCTCAATACACTATTCATACAGCACCTGGATCATCATTCATTGAGGGACGCCAGAATTCTGGTCCATGTGAGAATCGAACCCAGACCAGGAACCCCTGTATCCCACTGAGTCTCTACCGTCAGGCCACCGCTCCATAGAAGGACGGTGGTGATTCGTGCATCAGCACCTTCACTCCCTGGGGACGGACACAATTCATTTTCTTCCCTTCAACAGAGATCCCATCTGAAACACACCAAGCTGGATCGGAGGGGGGATGCTCTCTGGTCATTAAACACAGCACAGCAAGTAGTCTTCTTCCGACTGAGACTATTACTAATATTATTACTACTACCTTTTTCTATATTATAATTATTATTTATTTATTTATTTATGCAAGCTTATCTATTATTTATTCCCCCGTTTTGTTTTGTTTTTTGTGGGGTTTTTTTGTGTTTTTTTTTTGTTTGTTTTTTTTTGTTTTTTTGTTTTTTTTCAAGGCCTGACTAAGCGCGTTGGGTTACGCTGCTGGTCAGGCATCTGCTTGGCAGATGTGGTGTAGCGTATATGGTTTTGTCCGAACGCAGTGACGCCTCCTTGAGCTACTGAAACTGAAACTGAAACCGACTGAGAACTGACCATCGTTGGTTCCTTTCCCACATGTACAGACTGAGACTGTCCCCTACTGATGAATGCCCATGCAGCACGGGTTCGCAGACACCGGAGCATCTGCTTCAGTTCTGCCTAACCTTTGGGGCACTGAGGAGGAAAAACTTGGCCCTGTGCGGTTTAACTTCACGAGAAGCTCTGGAGACCACCTGCTGCACTGCAGAGGACGGCGGACTTCGCGCTGCAGACCGGATGGACCATCTGACCCCATCTGATGTCTGATGAAGTGGCACTATGTAGAACCTCGTCGTTAGAAATGCAGTATTCATTGTCTTCTCCCATCTCTTCAACATTCCATGAGTAAACATTTCATTGGTGAAACGCTGCCAAAAAGAATGAATTCATGAACCTATTTTACTGGCAATTTTTTGTGTATGTATGAAACGATATTACAATTAGTTGATGTTGTAGCCCATTTTCAGTGGATTTCGACTCTTATTTTGTACATCATTTTGCACAAACGTGCCACCATCTTGCTTTTTTGGTCCCACAAACCATGACAAAGTAACCAATAGGTGCAATAATTTAGGATGCTAAACTAGGACATTGCCCGAGCGCAGTTACATGAAATATGTAACATTTTCATGTGCCCTCACCACGGGGTTTCCAAAAATAAACACGTCTTGTCTTGTCTTGTCTTGTCTTGTCTTGTCTTGTCTTGTCTTGTCATCATCGCCAGATCTGAGTGACCGTTGGGAAGGACATTGCAGAGCCTTTCATACTGCCCTGCTCTGACGAAGGAACGAACCACCTCGCTTAGTATATCACCTGACGGGCGCAATAGCCGAGTGGTTAAAGCGTTGGACTTCCAATCTGAGGGTCCCGGGTTCGAATTTCGGTAACGGCATCTGGTGGGTAAAGGGTGAAGATTTTTCCGATCTCCCAGGTCAACATAATTTTTTGTGCAGACCTGCTAGTGCCTGAACCCCCTTCGTGTGTATATGCAAGCAGATCAAATACGCACGTTAAGGATCCTGTAATCCATGTCAGCGTTCGGTGGGTTATGGAAACAAGAACATACCCAGCATGCACATCGCCTAAAACGGAGTATGGCTGCCTACATGGCGGGGGTAAAAAACGGTCATACATGTAAAAGCCCACTCGTGTACATACGAGTGAACGTGGGAGTTGCAGCCCACGAATGAAGAAGAAGTATATAACCAGTCATTCCCTGGGGCACTTCCTGGCCATGGTCCTGACTGTCACCGGAAGTTGTCAAACCCGACTCCCGCGAGAACGAGAGTTCCAAGTGCCCAACGGGGTCAGGGGAAGCAATTCTCAGGGGATGGGGACAGCGGTGGTGTAAGGGGAGGGGAGGGCGATTAATTCGGTGTCTGCAAGTTCCAGATGGATTTGGATGTGTGTGTGTGTGTGTGTGTGTGTGTGTGTGTGTTGTATGTGTGTGTGTCTTGAATGTGTATGTGAATGTGTATGTGTGTGCTATATATGTGTGCGCTCGAATTTGTGTGTTTGCGCG
>NC_134905.1:14134960-14202460 GCF_041734735.1 Babylonia areolata
CTTGTTTCGGGTTGTTTCTTCGGTTGTCTCCCTGCTACGAAGGCTCAACCATTGCCAGCAATACTGTGGTGTTGTATTGTATTGTATTGTTTCGTTCCGTATTGTATTGTATTGTATTTTTCCGTTTCGTTATTGTATTGGATTGGATTGGATTGGATTGTTTCGTTCCGTATTGTATTGTATTGTTTCGTTGTTATTGTATTGTATCATATTGTTTCGTTCCGTATTGGATTGTATTGTTCCGTTTCATTATTATATTGTATTGCATTGTATTGTACTATATTGTTTCGTTATTGGATTGTATTGTATTGTTTCGTTATTGTATTGTATTGCATTGTATTGTACTGTATTGTTTCGTTATTGGATTGTATTGTATTGAATTGTTATGTATTGTATTGTTCCGTTTCGTTATTGTATTGCATTGTATTGTACTGTATTGTTTCGTTATTGGATTGTATTGTATTGTTTCGTTATTGTATTGTATTGCATTGTATTGTACTGTATTGTTTCGTTATTGGATTGTATTGTATTGTTTCGTTATTGTATTGTATTGCATTGTATTGTACTGTATTGCGTTGCATTGTACTGTATTGTTTCGTTCCGTATTGGATTGGATTGGATTGTTTCGTTCCGCATTGTATTGTATTGTATTGTTTCGTTATTGTATTGTATTGTATTGTATTGTATTGAATTGTTATGTATTGTATTGTTCCGTTTCGTTATTGCGTTGCATTGTATTGTACTGTATTGTGTTGCATTGTATTGTACTGTATTGTGTTGCATTGTATTGTACTGTATTGCGTTGCATTGTATTGTATTGTTTCGTTATTGTATTGTATTGCATTGTATTGTACTGTATTGTTTCGTTATTGGATTGGATTGTTTTGTTTCGTTATTGTATTGTGTTGCATTGTATTGTACTGTATTGCGTTGCATTGTACTGTATTGTTTCGTTATTGTATTGTATTGTTATGTATTGTATTGTATTGTTTCGTTATTGTATTGTATTGTAATGTATTGTATTGTATTGTTTCGTTATTGTATTGTATTGTTTCGCCGTTAAAATTTAATGGTTTTTTTTGTTTTGTTTTGTTTTGTTTTTTTTCTCAAGGCCTGACTAAGCGCTTTGGGTTTCGCTGCTGGTCAGGCATCTGCTCGGCAGATGTGGTGTAGTGTATATGGATTTGACCGAACGCAGTGACGCCTCCTTGAGCTACTGATACTGATACTGTTTCGTTATCTATTGTATTGCATCGTTTAGTTATTGTATTGTATTGTATATACTTTTTCTCACAACTGATTTCTCTGTGTGAAATTCGGGCTGTTCACCCCGATGAGAGTTCGTCGCCACAGCGAAGCGCCACCCATTTCGCTCTCTGTCTCTCTCTCTCTCTCTCTCTCTCTCTCTCTCCACTTCCTTTCGCAAGTGTCGCAAATCTCTTATTAGTTTGTTGTTTCAATTTGTTTTTTTTCTTTCTGTTCCAATTCATGTATTTGCACCATTTTGTTATGATTAGTACGTACTATGTCACCAGAGCTTTACAGCTAATGACATTAAACATTTCAGTGTTTCAGTGTTCTCTCTCTCTCTCTCTCTCTCCCTCTCTCTCTCTCTCTCTCTCTCTCTCTCCACGCTAGAATCAGAACTTCACTTTTTACTGATACGTCCCAGGTATATATAGATAAGAAATGAATTTATTCCGCCAAAGTATTCTCGAAATTCATGTATGTTTAAATTCTGTTTACTTATGTCTAGTGCTAATGAATCTGTTTAAGTTAAGCTGTCTAGTTTTGTTCACAAAGCAATGAATGTGCGGATGCAAGCTACAAAAATGTATTCATCCCCCTGTACACAGAACATGTCATCACTCATGTTATAGGCCAGAGGCCTGGCATTAAAATATTTTTGACTTTTTTGACTCTCTCTCTCTCTCTCTCTCTCTCTCTCTCTCTCCCCTCTCTCTCTCTCTCTCTCTCTCTCTCTCTCTCTTCATAGGAATTTGTTTTATACTATCAAAGTGGAATTCTCAACATAATTATGATAGCCAATGACAACTCTTTTGTTGCCATGGTTACTTTACGTGCGCTAAGTGCATGCTGTACACACAGGACATTGGAATAATTATCATCTCATCCGAAAAAAAACAAAAGAACTAGCACCACGACCACCACTGAAGGTCTAGTTAGGGGGTGGGAGGGATGGGGGGGTGTGGAGGGAGGTAGGAGGTAAAACAAAACCAACACATTTATACTTGTATTTCTCTTTTTTGTCACAACAGATTTCTCTGTGTGAAATTCGGGCTGCTCTGTTTTTCAACTGAATTTTGCCAGGGACAACCCTTTTGTTGCCGTGGGTTTTTTTACGTGCACTAAGTGCATGCTTCACACGGGACCTCGGTTTATCCTCCTCATCCGAATGACTAGCGTCCAGACCACCACTCAAGGTCTAGTGGAGGGAGAGAAAATATCGGCGGCTGAGCCTTGATTCGAACCAGCGCGCCCAGATTCTCTCGCTTCCTAGGCGGACGCGTTACCTCTAGGCCATCACTCCTATATAACATGCATGCACTCAAGGCCATCACTCCACATGATTACTCCACGTCTCACACAGATATTTTCTTCTTCTTCCTCCTCCCACTCCTCCTCCTCCTCCTCCGCCTCACCTTCCTACTCTTCTTATTCTTATTCTTTTTCTACTGCTTCTTCTTTCCCGTGTTCTGGTAGCGCTAGCGCTACGGCGAACAAACACAGATGTTTCTGCACACACACACACACACACACACACACACACACACACACACACACACGCACGCACGCACGCACGCACGCACACACACACACACACACACACACACACACACGCGCGCGCGCGCGCTTTCAAAATGTTTTTAGGCAGCGGTGAATTCAAAGCACAAACACACACATGTGCACTGTACAAATACCGACATTGTTCGCAGTACCTCCAGGAAAGAAGAGTTGAACATGAAAATCAGAAGGAAAAAAAAACGCTACGAAGGGAGATTATTACTCTCTTTGAACACAGCGGGAAGGAAGGAGTTATAAGCCTTGATGTCAATGTGCGAGCTTGCTTTCCTCGTAATTTTTTTTTTTTTTTTTTTTTTTTTTTTCTCACACACACACACACACACCGCTACCAATATGTTTTTCGGACATAAAACGAAAGGGAAAAAAAAAGGGAATGCCACTGCTTGTTTTCTGTTTCTGACACAGAGTTAGCTGTTGTAGTATTATTAAGCTATGTGGCTCTTTCACTTCAGCTTTTGAAATCACCACTGTCTTCTGTAGACTACTTTGAACGCCAGTCAAGTGGAGTGATGGCCTAGAGCACTTAGCGCACGTAAAAGAACCCACGGCAACAAAAGGGTTGTTCCTGGCAAAATTCTGTAGAAAAGTCTATTTCGATAGGAAAAAAAACTGATAAAACTGCACGCAGGAAAAAAACACAAAAAATGGGTGGCGCTGTAGTGTAGCGACGCGCTCTCCCTGGGGAGAGCAGCCCGAATTTCACACAGAGAAATCTAATGTGATAAAAAGAAATGCAAATAAAGGAAAAGGAAAGCAGTCAAAACATTTTTCCTCCAAAGAAAAGCGGAGTAGAATCATTGGATGTGATCCCCTCAGAGGTTGCCCGAAGTCAGCAAAATTTCGGTGTTTTTTTACCATGTAGTATAATGCCAACCAACCACACTGGGTTTGTGTGTGTTTGTGTGTGTGTGTGTTTGGTGGGGTTTTTTGTTGTTTTTTTTGTGTTTTTTTTGTTTGTTGTTGGTTTTTTGGGGGGGTGTTTGTTTGCTTTTTTGTTTGTTTTGTTTGGTTTTTTTTGTTTTTTGCGAATGCGTATTTTTTAAATTGCATATAGGCCACAGGCATCCTTACAATTGCATTGGGTTTGGTGGCCGGGATGAGGACGGAGTAGTGGTGACAATATCTTCATTGTACACTCTTCTTCTTCTTCTTCTTCTTCTTCTGCGTTCACTCGTATGCACACGAGTGGGCTTTTACGTGTATGACTGTTTTTAACCCGCCATTTAGGCAGCCATACTCCGTTTTCGGGGGTGTGCATGCTGGGTATGTTCTTGTTTCCATAACCCACCGAACGCTGACATGGATTACAGGATCTTTAACGTGCGTATTTGATCTTCTGCTTGCATATACACACGAAGGGGGTTCAGGCACTAGCAGGTCTGCACATATGTTGACCTGGGAGATCGTAAAAATCTCCACCCTTTACCCACCAGGCGCCGTCACCGTGATTCGAACCCGGGACCCTCAGATTGACAGTCCAACGCTTTAACCACTCGGCTATTGCGCCCGTCATACACTCTAATATACAGCATCAAGTTATATACAACAAACAGTCCCCAGGGTAGCTACAAGTTGTAACACATTCACTGCTACCAGTAACCAAAGCTAATACATTAATCAATCTTTAATGTTTTTTGCCGGATCTTAACTGAATGGAAGATTTTTTTTTTCATGCACATGAAACAACCTATTCTTTCCTATGTGCAGCTGAACACACACATGCAAACATCTTAATATCAAGGTGTACATCCACCATCGAACTGTGTGTATGATGCTCGTTTAATTTTACGTGTTCTGATTACTCGACCTTTATGATCAATGCGTAATTTCAATATCAATCTAATTGAATATTATGCCATTATTCACTATGCCATGATTGTCTTTATTCATTATTTGTTGTTGTTGTTTGTTTTTTAATAATGTAGCCAAGCGCTTAGCTGGCTGCAAATAACCATAGTTCAACTCACAGCGCAAGCCGAAAGCTGAGCTGTAGCAGACGCCATTTTTCGCAACTGACTTGCCGGTCTACAGGCCACAATAAGATGAAAAAAAATAATAAATAAAAACTTGCATGATTACGTAGCACAAACATTACAAGACAAACAGATCAGGTGTGACACATCAAAAAAGTTACTCAACTGCTCCTAACGTGTATATTGAATAACAAACAGTGCTTTAGCGTCCTGTCAAAATGCTTGTGAACCAGATAAATTGAGTCGTTACCAGCTTATGAAGACTTAACGGTTTCGTTGGACCGATTACCGGCCTTTGCTTATTGGAAGCAGGATCCATGGGATTCACTCCCCTTAAACTCAAAATTGAACAGTTCACTGACATCTGCCTCTCTCTCCGTTTTCTGCCCTCCCCCCTATCTCTCTCTCTCTCTCTCTTGAGGGCCAGATGTTAAAAAAAAGCAGCTGTGCTTACTCTACTACCCTCGTGAAATAAAAATTCGTTTCGTTTCATTTCCTCTCTCTCTCTCTCTTGATCTATAAATTATTTAGTGTGTTTGTACTGATATGATATGTGTCGATGTTACGTACGTAAATATTTATTATTTGATTTATCTGTACTTTGTTTTCTGTGCACTGTCCAAACCTTGGAGACGAACGACTGGAAAAAAAGGCACATTGCCCCGCTGTCACATGTACTTTAAGCCAATGAGAAAGTGCCAACGTGTCATAAATCTCTTATTATTTAATGTTGTTTCAATTCTTTTTTTTCTTCTTTTTTTCCTTTTTTTGTTGTTTTTTTGTTTGTTTTGTTTTGTTTTTTGTTTTGTCTTGTTTGTTTTGTTTGGTTTGGTTTTTTTCCCTTTCTATTCCATTTCATCTGTTTTGCAGCGTTTTGTTCTGATTAGTACGTACTATGTCACTAGAGCTTTACAGATAATGACATTAACATTTCAGTGTCTCTCTCTCTCTCTCTCTCTCTCTAGTTTTGTTTTAAGTTAACTATGAAGGAATTCATCATCAGATTCAGAATGTAAAATGCTCAATCTGTAGAACATCCTGTCATCCATGGAACTGGATGGATCTTATAACCAATGACTTTTTTATGTATATCCATAACGGTAAAATCAGAGGCCTTCAGAGTTCAGTTCAGATACTTAAGAAGGCGTCACTGCGTTCGGACAAATCCATATACGCTACACCACATTTGCCAAGCAGATGCCTGACCAGCAGCGTAACCTAACGCGCTTGATAGGCCATCGGAACAGCTTCAGTGCTACCGATCTTTTTTTTTTTAAAATCAATACCAGATGTCGAGGTATTCAAGATTTATATCTATATTTTTTTTTCTTTTTTTTTCTTTTTTTTTTGAAGGAGAGGGGGGCGAGGAAGAGGGAGAGGGAGTGCATTCCATCCACAGAATAACTGAAGTTTGTTCATCCTCCTCCTCCTCCCCCTTCTTCTTCTACTTCTTCTTCGTCCGTGGGCTGCAACTCCCACGTTCATTCGTATGTACACGAATGGGCTTTTATGTGTATCGGTGACCGTTTTTACCCCGCCACGTAGGCAGCCATACTCTGTTTTCATTCAATAAATACACGAAATTATAAAACATGTATACCTATTTAACGCAGGGGAAAATGTCCCTTCAGGAAGACTCTATCAGCGCCATAAAGACGTCTGCGACTAGAGAGATTTGAAGGCTTCAAATGTCTACATGACCACCCGAGAAAGAACCTGTGGACTCACAAGAAGAACAGAGGTGTGTTGTTTTTTTTTGTTGTTTTTTGCAGTTGTAGAAACATACATTAGGTCTGTTTGTCTATAATAATTCTGATGATCCTTGTAATCTATCAAACTTGACTATTCATTGTGGACTGTGAATTAAGAACTGAAGTTTCCATGTTCTATATGTTATTCTGAGGCTACATTTGTGTTGTTTGTTTGTTTGTTAACGATACCCTTGCAGAGTGTTATCGTACTGTACATGTATGTAATGTAACTGCCATGGCCCAACTATGTCATAAGTTAACATTTTCTTACATTGATTTGCCGTGCAGGTTGGAAATATCATGGTGATGATGTTCAAGAGAAAGCGTAACCTTCTGTGCAAGGTGGGGGGGGGGGGGGCGGCGGAACAGGAAGAAAACAAACAAAAAAAAGGGAAAAGAAAAGAAGAGGAAAAAAGGAGAGAAAAAAACCTGTGACTTCAGAACAAAAGGTTTGACGGTTTATATAATCACGTATAGAAAACTAGAGGAAATGTATTCATACATAAGATATCCCATGTGTGGGATGTGTTCTTTCCACATTACGTTAGCTAAGCAAAGTGTCCATAACTCTATGCCGATGCTAGATATAATGTCTATTATATGTTATAAAACTGCACTGTTACACATGATGAAAATGTGTCCACCTTGACCAAATTGATAGAACAATATATTATAAGTATAATGACTTATGATGACGATGCTATTGTCAATGTACACTGTATTCATTTTTTTTCTTTCTTTGTTTTTTCCCCTTTCTTTTCCATCTACTCTGAATTGTTATGAATTCATATACAAAATAAAACGGTGGTCGACCCAAGAAAGTCTGGGGAAAAAAGTAAGAATTTTAAACATATCGAATAATCCTCAAAAGCAAATGACGGCAAAGCAGCAAAAGATGATTCATTATGCCTTGAAGCTGGTTGACATATCGAAAACGATTCCGGATTCATCAAACAGTGTCTTGTCAATATATTTACCGATCGTGAATCATTTGAATTTATCATTTTCTGCCATCAGAACAATTGGCTCGACAGGCCTGAAAAATGTGCCACAACTTGTTGAATTAGATTTAAGGGGGAATCCAGTCAGTCACTTTCCTCTGGATCTGATGGCAGGGTCAAATGCGTTATTATATATATGGTCATCAAACTACAGACTTTGTTGTAACAGTTTACTTCCGAAACAGTCCAACAGGCTGAAATGCAAGGGGCCTGACGTTGTTCTTCCTTCATGTGAAAACCTGCTGCCAACAGAAGTGAAAAAAACCTTCTTTTGTTTGATTGCTGCAATCTCCATCTTAGGTGTAGCCTGGTTTGCATAACATTTTTAACAGTTGTCACAAACGTGTTTGGAAGCAACTGCGCGACAATTTTTGGTAACATGTTGGTTGCTAACGTGTGTATGGGGATCCATAACAGCATTACTCTGATGGCCAACGGACTGTTTCATGAAAATTATCTACAGTATGAGGAGTCAAGGACAAAGAGCGTTACTTGTGAAGTGAGTGGCTTTCTGTGTTTTCTGTCCAGTGAAATGTCAGTGTTAATGATTTGGCTGATCACCTTCGATCACTGGACAGTCTTTTGCTTTCCTGACGGCTCATGGAGGTTCAATAAATGTTCAGTACATATAACATGTGCAGGGGTTTGGGTTGTTGGTATCCTGGTGTCGTTGATACCATTCCTTCCTGGACTGGAACACTGGGGCCTTGATGGTCAGTCTGGTCTCTGCCGCCTGGCCTGGTTTCCAAACTTTAATTCTGAAAGAAACGTCAGATGGTTCACTGTTATTGTAATAAGCAACTTCCTTTTGTGTATGATGATTTTACCTGGGCAAACTGTCATATACTGGCGTACACCAACGTACAGACTTACGCTAGATTCTGCAAAGAGATCGGTTTACTCTGCTGTTCACCTGATGGGAAAACTGTGTGCCACGCTTTCCACTTGCTGGCTAACAATTGTTCTGGTTTTTCTAATTGATATATGTGGTGTTTCTGTTTCAGACAAGATGTATGGTGGCCTGGTTGTGTACATGTTACAACTCAACTCTACACTCAGCCCGCTTCTCTACACGTGGACTGCAGTGACACAGAAACAACAGAATGCATAAGAAGATAAGATTCTGAAACTGTTCAAATCACGAATTTATGCTACAGAAAAAAAGAATTGATGACGTATCTGTTCAACCAACTAACTAACCAGCTGAGCAAGTCAATAACCCATCAATTAATGTAATACGTATAATTATGGCTGAGTGGCAGTAAAAATGATTATGTTGATTTGTTTTCTTTGTATTTCTTTTTATCACAACAGATTTCTCTGTGTGAAATTCGGACTGCTCTCCCCAGGGAGAGCACGTCGCTACACTACAGCGCCACCCATTTTTTGTGTTTTTTTCCCTGCGTGCAGTTTTATTTGTTTTTCCTACTGAAGTGGATTTTTCTACAAAATTTTGCCAGGAACAATCCTTTTGTTGCCGTGGGTTCTTTTACGTGTGCTAAGAGCATGCTGCACACGGGACCTCGGTTTATCGCCTCATCCGAATGACTAGCGTCCAGACCACCACTCAAGGTGCAGTGGAGGGGGAGAAAATATCGGCGGTTGAGCCGTGATTCGAACCAGCGCGCTCAGATTCTCTCGCTTCCTAGGCGGACGCGTTACCTCTGGGCCATCACTTCACTAATAATAATGGTGATATGGATACTTTTATTGTGCCAGTTCTCGGTCGGAGACCAGGCTCTAAGCGCTTTACAGACACCGAGTCAAACAGCAGGCTGCCTACCTGGGTAGAGCCGACTGACGGCTGCCATTTGGGCACTCATCATTCATTTCCTATGTCATTCAATTAGGTTTCAGTCACACACACTATCATATACTCATACAGACCTGCAACATGTTTACGTGTATGACGGTATTTATTTTTGTTTATCCCGCCATGTAGGCAGCCATACTCCATGTTCCGGGATGTGCATGCTCGACACATCGATTACTGGATCTTTAACGTGCGTATTTAATCTTCTGCGTGTGTATACACGCGTAGGGGGTTCAGGCACTATCAAGTATGTATGTATGTTGATCTTGGAGATCGGAAAAATCTCCACCCTTAACCCACCAGGCGCCGATACCGAGATTCAAACCTGGGACCCTAAGATTGAAAAGTCCAACGCTTTTAACCACTCGGCTTTTGCGCCTGAGAGAATGGTGTTGAAGTGAAACGTTTTGCGGCTTTCCCTGCTGTGCTACATTCCCTTGAACTGGAACACTACTGGTAACTTTGCATTTGTTAGAATTCTGAGGGACTGTGTTAAACCTTCCCCTTCAGTATCTATCGCTGTGGGAAATATTACAGGGTGGGTTTTTTTGTTTTTGTTTTTTGTTGTTGTTGTTGTTTTTTTGTTTTGTTTTTTTACTTCTTCTTTCGCTTTCCCTGACCACGCTAGATTTTCAGCCCGGTAAGGACAGCGAAGTCCAGTCGATAACACTGATAACGGCCAGCACAGCACCAAGTCCGGCGTCCAGTCCACAGGAGCAGAGAGAGCCCACCCCCGACACCAGCTACCCTTGTCCTCAAAACTACAGCAGGCACGCGCGGAGTGTGCGTGTTGTCCTTCCAGACGATGCCATCACAACGATGGAGGCACCAGTGGTTGTCCTGGCTTCACAAACCCTTTCCGTCTCTTGTGGAAAAGGTAACAGCACACAGCTCTGGTGGTCTGACGTACCTCTCTCCTTGTATAGAACAGACCCCCTTCAGTGTGGAGGATCAGCCGGGAGACGTGTTTCCTCAACGTTCACCACGTGACAGTCACACAGCAGCAAGTGGAACGGAAAAGGCAGGACCCCCTCCATCCCTGATCTTACTCTGTCGGACACAAGGCCGTCACTCCCGGAAGCTGCCCCTACTCCATACCTCAAAGGCCCCGTTCCCACAGTGGTTGCACCAGGAGACCAGCTCTGCAGTGAGGTGGCATCTGCTGCCAGCCCCTCACCAGGAGGCACGACCAGAGGCACAGCATCACGACTTGGTGCGATAAGAGGACCCCAGGACCCCAAAGTTCATCGTCGTTGCCATCCAGATTAACCAGACAATTTTCCACAGGCCAGCAACAGAAACCTCAGAACAGATCAAACTCAATGCAAACACGGGTGAAGGAACAGCCCCGCAACGATGGACCAGAAAAAAAAAAATAAAAATAAAATAAAGAATGCAAGACCTTCGCCAAGAAAGGGAATGACAACTAAGAGACATCAGGGACTCGCCCACATCCTAGACTGTCTCCCCTCGATTAGAAATATTTCATTTCTCTCTTTCAATGTATGTGGCATAATTTCTACGTTAGCCAACCCTGATCTATTTCCTACACCAACACATTTGCTTTCGTTTGTTTCATGGAAACGTTTACTGCAGGAAATCTTACCCAAGATGTCTTCCAAAATTCTGTAGAGTATAAGTGTCCTGCAGTCAGACTCTCTAAAGCAGGTCGAAAATCGGGCGGGGTGATTTTGCTTGTCCGAAACGAATGGCACTAGTTGGTGAAGAAAATCGACCATGGCATTGAAAATTGTACCATGCTAAGACTGTAAAGAATTATTTAAGACTCTAATAGATGTTATTCTAATTTGCGTTTATGTAGCAACCCCACAGTCCCCTTTGTATATTTCGTCATGAAAATGGTATACCTGCTTTTGAACCGAGCATGGCACATTGACAGAAAATATTAGATATGGTCCCTTTCATAGATGCGGAGATCTTAAAGCCCGCACTGGAAATACGAAAATCTGCCATTAAACGATGTTGAGTATTTTGTAACTTCACACCGTGAATCAAATCATTTCCATATGATCACGATGGATTCACAAGATAAAGAACAAAATTACTTTGGTAAAATATTCCTTGATTCAATTTCCCATGTTAAATTGGGGCCCATTATGATCAAAAATGAAATATGTGGCAAAATGCTGAAGGCTATCCAAAATATATACAGTTATTTTTATGTTCTGTATATTTCGATTGTTATGATCGAATAAAAAAAAAAAAAAAAGAACCAAAGCCATATTTGTTTCTTCACAACTCGTAAATCAATCCAAAAAGCTGTTATAGCCTGATTGACTTTGCTATTCCGAAAGAGAGAAAGAAAGAAAAAAGAAAGAAAAAAACCCCCAACCAGTCAAGATTTTGATCTCAGACTACACTGCGGCTAATTAAAAAAAAACACTGCTATATAACTATGCACACAACCACTCAATCACGATAAAGAAACACTGCCAGAGTTCACGAAGGGGAATCACTCACTTCCGGCCATATTCTGATGCGGGGTTGCAGTTCTTCCTTCTTCTCCAGGAATGTTTTCATCTGCCCACAAAATAGCCCGAACAGTCCTCCTGGAAATATCAGACAGAGAGACGCTTTTTGATGCTTTGATATTTTATTGTCATTACCTGCAAAGGTCTATTGACAAGGGGGTGATAAGGGTCATTTCTTAAGTCACCACAAGTACAATACCACACTCTGCTTAATCCATCAATACCAAATCCAACAAAACATGCAAAAAAAGAAAAACAAAAAAGCTTTCATGGAAATACAACACCCTTACGATAGGGAAGCAAAAACATTAAAAAAACAAACAGACAAACAGACAAATAAACAAACAAACAAACAAACAAAAACACCATTACTCGACCATCCATTCTATTAGCTATATTGTTCAATGCCTACTTTATTATTTGGCTTACAGTCTGAACACAAGATAATAGACATTATTCATTGTTATCCCCCTCATTTACTCTGGTATTGTTCTGAATAGTAAGACTGCACACACACTTACCTCTTACCCTATCGAATGATTTCCATTGAAACAAGTAATGGTTTCATCATCTACACTAGAAGCGCACAAAGGGCATGGTGATTCTGTGGATGTCCCAGGCTGAAACCATCTTTTATTTGCATTAAATCGAAGTGTCCTTAGTCGAACTCCTGCAAAGTTTATTCTTTGCCACTTATCTGTGATGACTGTCAGGAATTTTTCCGTTTGAAATGGAAAAAAAAATGAAAAAAACCCCAAAACAAACAAACTATATTTTTCTTTAGTCTCCATATCAGAATGCCAATTTTGTTTAAAAGAACAAATAAGTCTATCTCTAAATTCCGAAATAAACTGCTGCTCATTTCCCTCTTCCTGAGAGAGAGAGAGAGAGAGAGAGAGAGAGAGAGAGAATGAATCTTTATTTTCCAACGGTGAAGACATTAGCACTTTGGCCGACTTATACATCTGCCGTTGTTCTAGAGATACACAAACATATAGGCATATAAATGTTGCTATATTTAATACATGTATAATCTACAAGTACAGCACAGCGTCAAACTGAGAGACACAACATCGCTCACATCTGTACGAAACGGAAGCGAGTAACACACACACACACACACACACCAAGGGAAAAACAACAACAAAACCCTAGCATCAATGCTACACATGAATGATTCAAGTGAAATTAACACAGAAAAGTAATGATAAAATCTAAAACACGGATGTAAGAGACATAAAAAATAGCAAATAAGGCGATGGTAAATAGGGATATGGACAGATGGACACATTATGAGAAAGACAGAGAGAGACAGAGAGACAGAGACAGAGAGAGAGAGAGAGAGAGAGAGAGAGAGAGAGCGATATGTAAAGATATGTCAGTGCGAAAAAAAAAAAGAGAGTTGGGTGAGGATGGTTCACAATTTGAAATACATGTAAGTATACAGAATCGTAGACATGACCAGACTAGAGTTTGATTTCGTTAGTTTATATCCACTGTAAGAACATATTCAGATCTCTGAAAACAATGTTCTATGGCGTGATAGAGAGAGAGAGAGAGAGAGAGAGAGAGAGAGAGAGAGAGAGAGAGAGAGATTCAAAAATTAATTACTGAAGGATAAAGATTTTAGGCATCGCCCAGTCTTCCAATCTGTCCTTCTGACAACAATAACAATAACAACATTAACGATAATAACGAAACAACAATAATATTTTTTTGTTAACACTGCTACATCTACTGCTACTACAACGAAGAATGATCACCATGAGAGATAGAGAGAGAGAGAGAGAGAGAGAGAGACAGAGAGAGAGGTCTGAAGTCTGAATTGTTTATTATGGAAGAGAGCTTGGAAGTTAATGCCGTTAGAGATATTTATTTAATAGGCCTGAGTGGTTTTATCAAAATGAAATTATGACACGTATCATTATCACCATCACCATCAACATCATCATAATTATTATTATTATTATTATTATTATAGAAACAAGGCGCTAAAGACGCTGTTAAAACGTGTTCTGTATTTGTTATTATAAAGCTTTGGAATAAAAAATATTTTAAAAGTGCTGAGAGCAGATTCGAACCCAGCATGTTCGGGCGGAAAGAAATTGTCTTAGTCACTGCGCTACAGCAGTTCTATATCTACAATGTGATAAATCGATTGCGGTATTCAAAGTGATAACGCCGTTTAAATCATGTTCTTTTGGTATATCTCGGGCATTTAAGATTCTTTCAAGTCCGCAGTAAAGGAAACGTTGCCATCGCCTCAAGTACACTGCAATATTTAGCCGTTTGAGTTTACGCTCTCTGGGAAACACGAATTTGTATTTCTGTTCTTTTAATTGTGAACAAGAAAAAACAAGAACTGCACGGACCAGTCTAAACAAGGCTGACTGAAACTCAGTGAAACAGTCGATTCAATTTTTCTTTTATGTTCATTCTAGTTGATTCGATGTCCACATTAGAATGTTCATATGCAGTAAACAAGTCAACGGTGTATTTAGTGTCACTGTATGTGTTCTGTCCAAAATTTGTATTTCTTTCCTTTTAATTCGAACAAGAAAAACGAGGTCATGTCGTCTTCTTACCAAGCATAGCCTACGTTCCGGCAACTGGGAAGCGGTAAAATGGTGTTTTCGGAATCCGGAAGTAGTCTCAACGAAATAAATCGTTAATGATCCGGAAACACAGTTTAATTCGGGAGACTTACAACCTATTATTAGTATGACTGTGAAGAATTTTCCCCTGACTATTCTTAAGCTAAATTTGGGACTGAGAGACAAAATATTTCCAGAGAAAATGACTATGTTAAAGTTCACCACGGACACTCAGAATTACAGACTGACAGACAGACACAGACACAGACACACAGACAACCAAACACCGGGTTATAACTTAAGACTCACTTTGTTTGTGCAATTAATTCAAAAAGCAGACACCCCACTCCACCTCTATCTACACAACCATCAAAAAAAAAAAATTAATTTAAAAAAAAAGCCACAAAAGACAGAAAGAAAAGGATAACTACCTGTATGGATAAAGAGAACACGACGACCTTTAAAAGCTGACGGGTTTGTCTGCATTTCCTTCACCATGCTAAAGGCCGCTTTGCCTGTATAGTTTGGATCCAATGGAACGGACGTCTCGACCATCACTCGTTGTATGAAATCTGTAACATTAGTAACCACGATAAAAACAAATACACAATGGTGACCAGAAGAAGGAAGAGGGGAGGGGAGAAGACGAAGAATAAGAAGAAGAGGAAAGAAAGAAAGAAAGAAAAAAGAATGCACTAATAACCGCAACATTAAAACAATATCGAATTTCGTCTAATATCACTTACAGTGAAAAGACGTTAAACTAAAGAACGAACGAACGAACAATATCGAATGGACGACAGAGGACCGTAACTGTCGAATGGTTACAGCATCGGACTTTCTCCCAACTTTGTATTTTGTATTTGTATTTCTTTTTATCACAACAGATTTCTCTGTGTGAAATTCGGGCTCCTCTTCTCAGAGAGAGCGCGTCGCTACACTTCAGCGCCACCATTTTTTTTTTTTTTTTCTCCAAGTGCAGCTTTATTTGTTGTTTTTTTCTATCGAAGTGGATTTTTCTACAGAATTTTGCCAGGAACAACCCTTTTGTTGCCGTGGGTTGTTTTACGTGCGCGAAGTGCATGCTAGCACACGGGACCTCGTTTCATCGTCTCATCCGAATGACTAAGCGTCCAGACCACCACTCAAGGTCTGGTGGAGGGGGAGAAAATATCGGCGGCTGAGCCGTTTTTCGAACCAGCGCGCTCAGATTTCCTCGCTTCCCATGCGGACGCGTTACCTCTAGGCCATCACTAGACTGAGAAAATCAAAGTGAGCGCCTAGTTACTCGGATGAGGCGATCAACAGAGGTCCTATGAACCGCACGCACTTGGGGTTCTGAAAAAAAAAAAAGCAAACAGAACCCAAGGCAACATAAACCTTGAACTCCTACAAAATTCTTCGGATGAAATCACCTCAGATAGGCATACAAACATGCACGCGTGCAATCAAAGCCCCAAGTGCCTTGGGTTCTGCTGCTGGTCAGGCATTCCCCCAACTGGCAAGATGTGGTGCAGCGCATATGGGTTTGTCCGAACGCAGTGACCTGAGAAAACGGAAACTGAAAATCACAAGTTCTTTGTGTACTGAAACGGAAACGGAAAAACACAAGTTCTCGTGTACTGAAACGGAAACTGAAAAACACAAGTTCTCATATACTGAAATGGAAACGGAAAAACACAAGTTCTCGTGTACTAAAACGGAAACTAAAAAAACAAAAACAAAAAAAAAACCCAAGTTCTCGTGTACTAAAACGGAAACTGAAAAACACAAGTTCCTGTGTACTAAAACGGAAACTGAAAAACACAAGTTCCTGTGTACTGAAACGGAAACTGAAAAACACAAGTTCTCGTGTACTGAAACGGAAACGGAAAAAACACAAGTTCTCGTGTACTGAAACGGAAACGGGGAAAAAAAAAAACACACACAAGTTACTCGTGTACTTAAACGGAAACTGAAAAGCACAATTTCTCGTGTTCTGAAACGGAAAAAAACCCACAAATTCTCGTGTACTAAAAACGGAAACTAAAAAATAAAATAAAATAAAAATACCCCCGAAGTTCTCGTGTACTAAAACGGAAACTGAAAAAAAAACACAAGTTCCTGTGTACTGAAACGGAAACGGAAAAAAACACAAGTTCCTGTGTACTGAAACGGAAACGGAAAGAAAAACCCACAAATTCTCATGTACTGAAACGGAAACGGAAAAAATCACACGTTCTCGTGTACTGAAACGGAAACGGAAAAAAAAACACCACAAGTTCTCGTGTACTGAAACGGAAACTATTCCAAAAAAAAGAAGAAAAAAAAAGCCAACAGTTGTCACGTGCTCTCACCCAGCTCTTCATCAGTGGACTGTCCGTAGCCGCTGCCTCTGCCATCAACGATTCGCACCAAGTCCCGCGCCTTGAGATGTCCCAGACCAACCTCCCGAAGCTCCTTGTCGAAAGAGTCATAGATATGGTCCTCAGTTCTGGATATGCCTGCTGCGTGTAGTCTATACAGAAAGAGAGAGTGAATGAATGAATGAATCTTTATTTTCCAACGGTGAAGACATTAGCACTTTGGTTGACTTACATATACATCTGCCGTTGTTCTAAGAGACACACAAACATATACGTGTATGAATGTTGCTATACTTAATAGTTAATACATGTGTAATGTACAAGTATAAAACAGCGTGAAAACTGAGAGACACACAACATCGCTCACATCTGTACGAAACGGAAGCGAGTAACACACACACACACACACACACACACACACACACACACACACACACACACACACACACACTAACACACACACACTAAGGGGAAAACAACAACAAAACCCTAGCATCAATGCTACACATGAATGATTCAAGTGAAATTAACACAGAAAAGTAATAATAAAATTTAAAACACAAATGTAAGAGACATAAAAAGTTGGAAATAAGGCGACGGGTAATAGGGATATGGACAGATGGACACCTTATGAGAAAGACAGACAGACAGACAGAGAGAGAGAGATGAAAAGATATGTCAGTGTGTGTGTGTGTGTGTGTGTGAATCAGAATCATCAGAATCAGAATCAATTTTAACGTCATTTAAACCTTAACAAGGTTTGTGAGACATGCATGCAAAGTTACATGTGCAATAGACAAAAAACGAAAAAAAATAATAACAAATAACCAAAATAATAAACATATGAGATAGAGAGAGAGAGAGAGAGAGAGAGAGAGAGAGAGAGAGAGAGAGAGAGAGATCTCAGAACTCAAAACGTTTTTATTCAAGGATTAAGATTTTAGGCACAGCCTATTCTTCCAATCTGTCCTCGCTAATCTACATCTATTACAAATAGCACACACATAAATGAAAGGAAAAGGTTTTCATGCAGAAGGGTATACATAATGAAAAAAACAACCCCCCGCCCCCCCACACACATCTACACCCGTGCACACGCATGCATACACACACTGACGCTCGCGCGCGAGCGCACACACATACATACACACACACGCACGCACGCACACACACTGACAGCACCCACTCCCTCCCCCCACATACTAAGATTGACAGATGGTTAGGACAGTGAGTCAGAGAGAGAGATGTCATCAGTATAGAAGTTCCAGAAACATCCGGGTGTTCAAAAGGCACAGTATTGTTACTGTCTCTGAAATCTACGTGTGGCAAGTGCAGCATACTACAGTGACTACCACCATCACCAATATTACTTGGACATTAGTCACGATTATGATAGAACGAAATGAATAGATTTATGAATGCATAAGGAGAGAATTTAGTTCTTAAGATGAACATCTGCAGCACAGCTCCAGACAACAGATGCATAGTTGACGTGAGAAAGACAGTGAGCGTGGAAGAACATTTTGCGAGCTTCACTGTATGTAAGGTTTGAGCTGATTGAGTAAGAACAGACTGCGTGCCAACCTTTTACAGACAGAATCAATGTGAGCTTGCCATTTCAGTTCGTCATCAATTATGACTCCCAAGACGCGGTGCTCGCGAACTTGAGCTATGGATGTATCATCGACATTCAGGGTGAGAACAAGGGGATTTTCTTGGTGCTTTTGTCTTGACGTGATAATCATACTCTTTGTTTTTGGGAGATGAAGTGCCATACAGATGGATTTGCACCATTTAGAAACATCATTTAAGCCCGTTTGAAGAGAATTCTGAACTGAGGCAACGCTGACAGCACTGGAATGAAGGGAAGTGTCATCTGCAAAAAGGTCACACGAGATTCTGGAGTCTAATAAAGACAAAGGAAGATCATTAATAAATATGCAGAATAGAAGTGGCCCTAAAACAGATCCTTGAGGAACTCCACTTTTTATTGCTCCCGTAGAAGAGAATCTACCATTGGTGAACACATGTGTTCTGTCGGTAAGGAATGATTCGAAAAAGGACAGCGTGGCGGGGTCTCTGAGATACAATGACAATTTTGTGAGTAATAAATTATTTCGTGGTCAACAAGATCAAAAGCTTTCTGTAAGTCAAGAAAAAGAGCGCCTACGATTTCACTGCGGTTGATGCCAGACAACCATGAATCACACAGATGGACTGACGCTGTTTGACATGAGTGACGATGTCGGAAACTCGACTGCAAAGGATGGAAAAGTTTGTTTTTCTAGATATTGCATAAGATGTTTATGAACATGTCTTTCGAGTGGTTTTGACAATACTGACAGAAGCGAAACAGGTCTAAAATTGTTCAGATCAGACGTGTCTATTGACTTCGGTAATGGAATAACTTTTGCTGACTTAAGAGCAGGGGGAATCATACCCTGTTCCATGCACAGGTTATATATGAATGGAAGGGGGACAACGATGTAAGGGAGAGCGAGTTTAAATAGAGAAGCATTAATACCATCAGGTCCTATTGATTTTGTGTTTCTTAGACTGGAAATGAGAGCACCAACTTCATGGACGGCAAGAGGAGGTATCTTGAAGGAATCTTCTCGTTCAGTTCTGCTGTTACAGAACGTTAAAAGAGGATGGCACATTATAATTTTCCGCGGACAGTGTTTCGTTAGATTTTGTTGACTCAGCTATGTTTAGGAAATGATTGTTGAATTCATCAGGCGACCATGTGTAGTGTTTTTTTAATTTTAACACGAGACTTGTTAGTAATTTCATTAATTGCTTGCCATAGGGAGGAAGTTATCTCTGTTGGTTGTTAACAATTTGTTGAAGTGTGCTTGTTTTGAAGCACGAATGAGAGAGAGAAAGAGAGAGAGAGAGAGAGAGAGAGAGAGAGAGAGAGAGACTGAACACTGAAATGTTCAATGTCATTAGCTGTAAAGCTCTAGTGACATAGCAGGTACTAATCAGAACAAAACGGTGCAAAACAGATAAAATGTAACAGAAAGGCAACCAAAAAAAACAACAGAATTGCAACAACCTAAACTAATAAGAGATTTGTGACACTTCGGCACTTTGTCATTAGCTTAAAGTACATGTGGCAGGGGAGGGGGGGGGGTGATGTGCCTTTTTCAGTCGTTCGTCTCCAAGGTTTGGACAGTACATAGAAAACAAAGTACACATAAATCATATAATAAATATTTACGTATGTAACATCGACACATATCTTATCAATACAAACACATACTAAAGAACATTTAAATAATGAAATAATCATTTATGCCCGAACATCAAAACCCATCATATCAATACGAACACATCATATGATTACAATGTCGAGGCTGACCATCCAAATGTAGCCCTTCCTATCTATGCATTTTTCCTCATCCAGAGACAGACAACAGACACAGAGAGAGAGAGAGAGACAGAGAGAGAGAGAGAAAGAGAGAGAGAGAGAGAGAGCTTTGTATTTTATGACGGTAAATTAATAAACACAATGCGCTTATTTAATCCGACCCTATGGGCAAAGAAATTTGAAGCAAAAAAAAAAAGTAAAAAAAGAAAGAAAAAAAAAGAGAGGCAAAATATCAAAAACAGCAACATCAAAATTACATACTCATGTGAACGTCGCATAATTATGATTTCAAAAGTTTCTGGTTGAAGTTAAAAGAAAGAAAACGGAAACACACACACACACACACACTCTCCCTCTCTCTTTCTCTGTCTTTTACTCTCTCTCTCTCACACACACACACTACTCTCCCTCCCCCTCTGATATCACTTAATAGTGAAGAGATGTTAAACTAAAGAAAGAAAGAAAGAAACACACACACACTGACTGAAACCATTTATTGTCAGATTAACTGTTTGTTGTACTGACATTTTCGCAACCATTTGAATAAAATATTAACTGAGCAACACAAGGAAATTCTGATTTGAGGAAGGTATGATTTAAAAAAAACAAAAACATATTTAACAAATCAAGGTACCAAATTTCATTAATATCATTAACTCCAAAAAATATTCTAACGCACCCACATACTCACATACGTTTCTCCCCCACCCTCTCTCTACATACATCCATGCATGCACACAAATGCCCATTATAATTCCCCTACCTCATTCCCCTGCCCACTCACTCACACACACACACACACACACACACACACACACACACACACACCCTCACACTGTCTCTCACTCTTTCTCATCAAATTAGGGTTTCGTAATGTAATCAAGACGACATATTACATGTTAGGGTCGAACAGTTCCACTAATTAGAATAATGGGAACTCTGCTCTACAAGTAAATCTGACGCTATCACCCAAAACGAAAGAAACACACACACACACACACACACACACACACACACACAAACACGCACTAACACAAACACGCACGCACGCACGCACACACACACACACTACTCCCTGTCCCACCACCCGTCTAATACCACTTTGAAGAGACGTTAAACTAATGAAAGAAAGAAACACACATACACACTCTCTCTCTCTCTCTCTCTCTCTCTCTCTCTCTCTCTCTGTCACACACATACACACACACATTCACTCTCTGTCTCACACACACACAAAAAACAACACCTGACCCCTAAAGCCTTCACCTGAGGTGTCCACCAGTCAGGTAATTGGCTATACCCAGTGCCGCCATTGTCCCGGTTGATCCACACGTGACGAACAAATCATCAAACTGCTCCAGTACCCCCTGTGCAACACACACACACACACACACACACATAAGCACACACACGCACACACACAATGCATACATACATACATTCAAACATACGTTCACATATGCATGATTTTTATTGAAATACCAGCTCCCCCCCCCTTTTGCACACACGCTATACGCACAAACTCACACACACACACACACATACAAGCACTGACACAGACACACAAACACACAATGCATACATATATTCAAACACAGATTCACATGATACATAATTCTTATACACATACCAGCCCCCCTTTGCACACACTTTTTTCTTGTACATACCAGTGTCCCTTTGCACACACGCATAGGTACGCACGCGCATACACACACACACGCACATACATAAACACACACAAACACATACCTACACACATACACACACAACACACTCACGCACGCGCGCGCGCGCACACACACACACACGCACACACACAAACATAAACACACACAAACACATAAGTACGCACACACGTACACACACACACTGTCGACATCTACCTCCTATTATCTATTGCTGCCATTTTGGTGGTGAGTTAATAAACGATCAATTCCAGAATACAGCATCCTTTGTCGTCTCAAAAAGAGATATTCAGTTGTGGTGAAAAACACAAGAACAATACATGAAAATCACAGCCATTCAAACAAAAAGACATAAAATGCTCAGATTGTCAACCTAGAGCAAACCATACAATAATCACAGTAGACCGAAAAGGTGATGGAGTCTCCCGTCGGTCCGACGGATGAGTAGGCAGGCTTATCTGTCGGTGTGTGTCCTCATATGGGAGAAGAGGCCGATTCTGGATGCGCAGCACTTCCCAAAGGTGTTGCAAGGGAAAACATCTCCAGAAGTTGAGCCCTGCTTCCTTCGCTCACGCTTCTCCTTTATGGCCAGCGTTCTCTTGTTTTCAAATATCTTTATGCCACTAGAGCACAGCATCCTCCAGCGAGAGCGGTCAAGAGCATCAGTTTCCCAGGAAGTGATGTCTATGTCACAGGCTTTGAGGTTTGTCTTGCAGGTTCTTCCAAGTTCACGGTAGCCTTCCTTCAGCTGGCCATACAAAAGCATCTTCGGGATCCTGCTGTCTGTCATGTGGACATGCGCAGCGTCACTTCTGCATCAAGGGCTCCGTTGCTGCATAGGGTGCTGCCCAGGTAGCAAAACTTGTCGACTGACTTGATCTGTGTCATTGATCTTGATTGCAGGTGGGGGGGGAGGCACTGGCGTTCTGTGAGCTAGGTGGTTGGTACATGGACTCGGTCTTGCTGAGGCTGATGGTGAGTCCAAAGCGCCTGCAGGAGGTTGAGATCCTGTCCATAAAGAACTGCATGTCCTCATGGGTGTGTGCAGCAAGCGCGCAGTCATCAGCGAAGAGGAACTCTCTCAACAGCGCCTCAAACACCCTGGACCTGGTGTGGAGTCACCACAAGTTGAAAAGTTTGCCATCTGTGCGAAACTGAATGTAGATGTCCCGGTCACAGTCTTGGAAGGCGTCAATCAGCATGGCAGAGAAGAGAATGGAGAACAGTGTGGGTGCCAGGACGCAGCCATGCTTCACTCCATTTACCACAGGGAACGGATCCGTCATGTCAGTATTTTCCTGTACTCTCGCCTGCATGCCATCGTGGAATGACGCAATCAGCTGGATTAGGCTCTCTGGGCAGCCGAACTTTAGGAGGATCTTCCACAGACCATGTTGGTTCACCGTGTCGAAGGCCTTAGTCAGGTCTACAAAGACCATGTGGAGCTCCTTGTTCTGCTCACGGCACCTCTCTTGCATCTGGCATACGGCAAACACCATGTCACATGTTCCCCTGCCTGAGCGGAAGCCACACTGTGCTTCGGGGATGACTGTGTTGGAGACATGGTCAACCAGTCTGTTCAGTATGATGCGGGCGAAGATCTTGCCGGCGATGCAGAGGAGAGATTCCACGGTGGTTATCGCAGGATGTTTTGTCTCCCTTCCGTTTGTAAATGTGGACAATAGAAGCATCCTTGAAATCCTGGGGGACCTCCCCTCTCTCCCAGATAGACTGGAACAGGGCGGTTAGCTTATCTGTCAGCACCTCGCCTCCATACTTGTAGATGTCAGCCTGGATTCCATCTGCTCCTGGTGCTTTTCATGACGTTGTCAGCTTCAGGGCCTTCTGGGTCTCGACCTTGGTGGGAGGGGCAGCTAGCGAGTCACTGACTGGTAGCTGTGGGAGGGCTGCAATTGCCTCGTCAGATACGGATGAGTCCCTGTTGAGGAGGGTGTTGAAGTATTCTGCCCAACGGGCAAGGATGTCTTTCTTGTCTGTCAGGAGGGTGGTCTGGTCCAAGGCTCGGACAGGGGTTGATCCTGTGACTCTCGGCCCATACACAGCTCGGAGACCATCATGGAAGGTCTTCATGTCGTGAGCATCAGCAGCGGACTGAAGCTCTTTGGACTTTCCCACCAGGTGTTCTTCATCTCACGCAGCCTCTTCTGTACGAGTTGCTTTGTTGAGCCTGGTTGCCTGACCAGCACAGGTGACGTTTTTTTATTAGTGAGGAGGAGTTGTGCAATCCCTTCCCCACTCTCTCGCCTACCGACGCTCACAGTCCCACAGGTGCAGATACTGCCACGTGTAGGACGGCCTCGGCAGGTGCAGGTTTTTTCTTCGGAGCTCCGTCTCCTAGGGGGACTTCCAGCCAAGGATAAGAGCTCCCCCTGCCCTTTGGTCATCCTCTTCCGCCTTCACAGCCGTTGGGAAAGGTTTCCTCCTCCGCCTGGTCCGTCGTTGGGAGACTTCACATACCGAAAAGGTATCTTAGAGCAAACGACACACGGATCACCACAGCCATCCACATGCAATAATCACAATAAAAGATACGCAGTGATAAGAAACTCTAAGGACAGCGGGACAGTACAATATATATATTCTTCTTCTTTTTATGGAATCACATAATTATTCATAATTGTTGTTTTTAACAGCTGAACTGACTTTGGAGTAAAAGCTGCATCTGGCTATGTTCTTATACTCTTCTTTACCGAAGAAACGAGAGAAACATCTGATAAACTGGATGGGATTCACGGTAACTAATTATCTTATATTACGTGTCTGAGTATTCGCTTTTTGTCTTTTTCATTCAGAAATAATACATAAACCCCACTGATATTTTCAATGATTCTGTTGAGAGAAGACAAGATTAGTCCGAGAAATAACTCATTGATAATCTTTCCGAGCTTGCAGTATGGGGTCAGACTTAGTATTCCTTATATCTAGGGTCATACGTTTTATTTTTGATACTTTTGAGTTCTAACCAGCTAACAGATTCCAGTAATTCATCCCTGTATCCTGACTCATCTTTATTCAAATAATCACTTTAGTATCATCAGTAAATTCAACCACAGCATTACATTCATCATGAGAAGCACAGTCTTCTGAAAACAACGAATACAACATTGGAAACAAAACACACCCTGGTTGTACTGTATTGTATTGCATTGTTTTGTATTTTTCTTTTTTGTCATAACAGATTTCTCTGTGTGTAATTCGGGCTGCTCTCACTAGGGAGAGCGCGTCGCTGCACTGAGAGCGCCACCCTTTTTTTTGTATTTTTTCCTACGTACAGTTTAATTGTTTTTCCTATCGATGTGGATTTTTCTGCAGAATTTTGCCAGGGACAACCTTTGTTGCCGTGGGTTCTTTTACGTGCGCTATGTGCATGCTGCACACGGGACCTCGATTTATCGTCTCATCCGAATGACTAGCGTCCAGACCACCACTCAAGGTCTAGTGGAGGGGGAGAAAATATTGGCGACTGTACCGTGATTCGAACCAGTGCGCTCCGATTCTCTCGCTTCCAAAGTGGGCGCGTTACCTCCTAGACCATCACTGTTGGGTGTGACAAGAATGCATGTGAATGAGATCAGATCACCAACTTTAACAACTTATGGTTTCCACCCAAGACAATCCAGGAGTTTAAATTTCAGGAAGGTGTCAGAGTGTGCGGCAAGTTCCTTATATGCTACACCATATGTGCTGTAAAAATAAAAATAAAAAAACCCAAAAAAAACCCCACTCCATCTTGCTCTCTACGATCGGCTTCGGATCCACTCTGTTTACGCATACCCAGATTCAAACACTCCACTCTTTCTCTGTCCCTGGACCTTGCATTTGGAATGAGCTTCCTCTTTCGCTTCGTCAGGTCTCCGCACTCAGCTCTTTCAAGTCTGGCCTTAAAACCCATCTCTTCACAAGATAGCCTCCCTTCCCTGCCTCTTCCTCCCTTCCCTGCCTCTTCCTTGTCTTCAGTTTCTTCAGTTTTAGAGTAATCCATGTGTGTGAATGACTGGTGTGAAAGCGCTTTGATTTGTCTCTGCACAAGAGTCAGCACTATATAAATGCTATCATCATCATTATTATTATTATTATTAGCCATAAACAGCTGATTCAGACAGCAAAACTTCTTTCAGTTGCAAATAACGTAGCTTTGATGGTACCATCATGTAAAATGCAGAACTTTAATCAATGAAAAGGATCACACGGAAGCTAAAGTAATGATTAACAACAACAAAAATCTTGCACATAAACTTCTGTAATAAAGTAAACATAACCCACACTTGTGTGAAAGGAAAACGAACAGGCTATCAAATTCTGATAGATAGTTCATGTGATTAACACAATGATTGTATATACACACGTCTTTCAGTTACAGCTCCTGCCTGTGCCACATCCACTCACTTCATACTGGCTTTCAGACAGCATCAAAGAGGTTGACAGTGACCCAGTTGGCCCACATAACAGGGGAGAGGGGGTGGGTGAGCACTGTTCATAATTTCGCCGACAGACGACCATTCATTGATCAATGCGAGCGCGCTTTCCTTCTTTAAAAAAAAAAAAAAAAAACTCATGCTGTACACGAAATTCACGACTTGCACGAAACTGTTCACCACCCTTCATCACGCTCTCCTTCTCCCCCCCACCCCCGTCCCCCCGTGCACTGAAAAAGTGGATGATTTGTATTTGAGATCAATTCTAGGTCAACCACAGAACTGTACTAGACACTGACTCCGCTTTTTTCTTCCTTTGCTGGCTACATCTGGCTCTTCAACCACCCCCCCTATTCCTCCCTCCTCTCTGCAATTCATCGTTCTGACATTCAGTCACGTCAAGCGAACCGCCTGATATGATTTTGCTTCACCAGTGACTCAATTCGTTGTCGTCAGTGACTTTTAATTAAAGTTTCTGCAACATCTGTACACTCTATCGCCACAGTTGCCAGCGCTCCTTATCTGACACCTTCTCCGTATCCCGCCAAGACCGCGGGCCAACGCTCATTCTCTCTCCAGGCCCCGTCCTCGTGGAATGAGCTCCCTCTTTCCCTCCGCAGTTCGGTTTCTCTGTCATCCTTCAAATCTTCTCTTAAAACTACGCTTTTCACATCTTGATTGGCATCTCTGTTTCATTCCTCTCCAGTTTGTGTGTCCCTTCTGCGTGTGCGCGTCTGTTGTGTGCGTGATAAGAGAATGGCAAAATCGTGGTGGAAGTGGTGACTGTCGAATGGCAAAATCGTGGTGGAAGTGGTGACTGTCCCTTGATGCCTGTGCTATTTCGTCCCAGTAACGTAGCGACACAGGGAAAAGAAACCGCTTGTTGAAATACTTATTGCTGTCTTAGTTCGTAAAAAAGTCCATGTATGTAAACACCGATTCTCCTTCTCCTCCTCCACATCACTATCGTCATCACTAGCACCACCAACACCATCGTCGTCTGATCAGCGTGGCCTAAGGAAGAAAGCAACTTGGAATACTTACTTGCTGTCTGAGTTCTTCAAAGTAGTCCATGTATGCAAACACCTATTCTCCTTCTCTACATCACTATCGTCATCACTAGCACCACCAACATCATCGTCGTCTTATCAGCGTGGCCTAAGGAAGAAAGCCACTTGTTGGAATACTTACTTGCTGAGTTCTTCAAAGTAGTCCATGTATGCAAACACCTATTCTCCTTCTCCTCTACATCACTATCGTCATCACTAGCACCACCAGCATCATTCCCGTCTTATCAGCGTGGCCTAGGGAAGAAAGCCACTTGTTGGAATACTTACTTGCTGTCTGAGTTCATAAAAGTAGTCCATGTATGCAAACACCTATTCCCCTTTCCTACATCACTATCGTCATCACTAGCACCAGCATCATTGTCGTCTTATCAGCGTGGCCTAGGGAAGAAAGCCACTTGTTGGAATACTTACTTGCTGAGTTCTTCAAAGTAGTCCATGTATGCAAACACCTATTCCCCTTCTCTACATCACTATCGCCTCAACATCATCATCGTCTTATCAGCATGACCTAAGGAAGAAAGCCACTTGCCAGGATACTTACTTGCTGTCTGAGTTCTTCAAAGTAGTCCATGTATGCAAACACCTATTCTCCTTCTCTACATCACTATCGTCATCACTAGCACCACCAACATCATCGCCGTCTTATCAGCGTGGCCTAAGGAAGAAAGCCACTTGTTGGAATACTTGCTGAGTTCTTCAAAGTAGTCCATGTATGCAAACACCTATTCTCCTTCTCTACATCACTATCGTCATCACTAGCACCACCAGCACCATCGTCGTCTTATCAGCGTGACCTAAGGAAGAAGGCCATTTGTTGGAATACTTACTTGCTTCGTAAAAGTATTTCATGTATGCAAACACCTATTTCCCTTCTCTACATCACTATCGTCATCACTAGCACCACCAGCACCATCGTCGTCTTATCAGCGTGGCCTAGGGAAGAAAGCAACTTGTTGGAATACTTACTTGCTGAGTTCGTAAAAGTAGTCCATGTATGCAAACACCTATTCTCCTTCTCTACATCACTATCGTCATCACTAGCACCACCAACATCATTCCCGTCTTATCAGCGTGGCCTAGGGAAGAAAGCCACTTGTTGGAATACTTACTTGCTGTATGAGTTCTTCAAAGACGTCAATGTAAGCAAACAGACCACACTTGCTGGTTCCTCCGCCAGGGATAATGAAGGACGATTCGCCGCTAGCTGACCTGAAAGGTCAATCAATCAATTAATCAGTCAGCCTACCAACCGATCCTTCAGTCAGTCAGTCAGTCAGTCAGTCAATCGATCGAACTGTCAATTGAATGATAATAAAACAGATAGGTTCGTTGATTGTTTGTGTGTTTGAATTATTGTTTGAATAACTCGGTCATCCAATACGTGTCGTTTTCACATTTACTCGACTGATTTATGTGTGTGTGTGTGTGTGTGTTTAATAGATTATTCATCTATGATCATATGACTGATAGTGATTATCTGACTCAGTTACGGATCATACGATTGATTACATGATCTAATGATGAATATATGATCTTGCAAATATTTCTTGTTTCTTTCTAAATCAAATGCTATTTCAAAATTGTTTTTATATAAAAATATGCAACGTGATATAAAGATTTTTGGAGTTTAAATGCAACCAGCAGCCGAATGGATAAGCACGAGCATTAGAATTTTATTGTTTTGTGTTGTTTTTGATGGAACACACACACGCGAGCCTGCGCTCACACAAACACATGCATAAAGATACACACACAAACACACACACATAAACACATCCATGAATGCACACACAAACGCACACACAAACACACACGCACACACACATACGCGCACGCATACGCACAGATGAACGTACACAAACATAATCACACATAATTGAAGCGTTCATATTCTGAACAAAGCCACAAAAGTGAGCTTTATATTAAGCTGTGGATATCAATGACAGAGCTTAAATACGTTATATCTACCCTCAGCAATAAGAACAACTTTGTCGGTCTTGATTCAATTAGTAACAAAATGTTAAAACATTTACCCGAAAATTGAACTGCTTTCCTTCATCAGGGATGTTGAAATAATGGTACCATACCACAGACATGGAAAGATTATATACATTATTCCAATTCTGTAACAAGGAATACCCATATGTCTTAGAAATAGCTAACAAGTAATAAGTATATGGCAGGGCAGTTTTATACATTGCAGACTGTTTGCTTTCGAGACATAGTTTAGCACACACACAAAAAATGTTTGTTGTGGATGTGGCAAAATAGATCACACAAAACCATATTCTAATTCACTGTCAAAGGATTGTCAGTTTTCCCCAAAATTCAGGTAAAGTGAGTTACTGTTCAGAACAAAACATAAAGGAAATAATGTCCAACCAGTTACTTTTATCAAGAAAATTATTAGTTCTATCACACAGTCCAGTAGGACTGCTTCTATGATGCAACCTCCAGATATTATTGCTTTTGTGTGTGTATCTACCCCCCCCCCCCCCCTTTTTTTGGGGCGGGGGGGGGGGGTTCATGATTTCGTCGTTTTCGTTCAACCTTTCATTGAATATTCCTCTTCCCTTTAACAACCACTCTCTGCCTATCACAGACAGAAACACACACACATGATACGTCTAATATCACCAAAAGTGAACAGACGTCAAATCAAAAAACGAACACACACACACACACACACACACACACACACACGCACATGCATACACATGCACACACACACTCTCTCTCTCACACACACATATTCACACACACACACACACACACACACACACACACACACACACATTCACACACACCTAAACACATAAACACACACATATAAACAAACACACACACACATTCACACACACACAAACACATAAACACACAACACACAACACACACACAGACTCTCTCTCTTTCTCTCTCTCTCTCTCTCACAGACACACACACACACACACACACACACACACACACGTACTGAATTTGCTGGGCCAACTTTTTCATGTCTGCCTCAGGCGTCCTGAAGAGACGGTCAAACGGCGTGACATACATGTGGGCCCCACACAGTCGGCTCAGCAACATGTTGCCATCAGTTTGCAGTTGCTTCACGTCCTGACGCAAGAAATACATATACAGCATATAGCTTAGGCCATCCCCTTAACCCTTTCACGGCCAGTCAATTTAGAGTACAAAATTCCCTTGTGGTATAAACATTGAAAAGATAGTGGCTAAGAGTAGCTGGGAATTCCCCCTGCGATGTATAGAAAATACGGCCTATCCCACCACTGAACATTAAGAGCAGTAGGTTCATGGATAACAGACCAATGAATGGTCACCTTTCAGTGACATGGGTCCTCCACCACGCCTGTGCATAAATGCGAGCTTGGCGGTGAAAGGGTTAAGTGCTTTCAGAAGATCAACTACGCACGGTAAAGATCCTGGAATCCATGTCAGCGTTTGGTGGGTCAGGGAAAACAATAACACACACCCAGCATGCACACCCTCAAAAACGGAGTATGGCTGCCTGCATATACGCCTGTGTGTGTGTGTGTGTGTGTGTGTGTGTGTGTGTGTGTGTGTGTGTGTGTGACTGAAAAGTGATTGAATGACACAGGAAAAGAATTATGACTGCCCAATGGCAATTATCAGTCAGGTCTAGCCTGTTGTGCGAATGACTGTGTTTGTAAAACACTTTGAGCTTGGTCTCTGATCGAGGAAAGTCATTATCTAAGTATCTACATCATTATCAGCACGGCCGGCGCAATAGCCGAGTGGTTAAAGCTTTGGACTTTCAATCTGAGGGTCACGGGTTCGAATCTCGGTAGCGGCGCCTGGTGGGTAAAGGGTGGACATTTTTCCGATCTCCCAGGTGAATATATGTGCAGACTTGCTTTTGCCTGAACCCCCTTCGTGCAGAAGATCAAACACGCGCGTTAAAGATCCCGTAATCCATGTCAGCGTTCGGTGGGTTATTGAAACAAGAACATACCCAGTATGCACACACCCGAAAACGGAGTATGGCTGCCTGCATGGCGGGATTAGATACGGTCATACACGTAAAAACCCACTCGTGTACGAACGAGTGAACGTGGGAGTTTGCAGCCCACGAACGAAGAAGGAGAAGAAGAAGAATGATCATCACCATCTTTCCTAACTATACTTCGCCCGAGGGGGGACCGTTTTGTGGTCCCCTTAACTCTCTCCATACGAACGGCGAAAGAGACGACGTTGACAGCGTTTCACCCCAATTACCATCATCAAAATATCGCAAGAGGAAGGCTCTTATACTGAAGAGTTGAATGTTGACAAAGAATACCACAATTCTTACGACGGAAGCTAAAGGCTGGGTCATTGAGACACCCACTGGACATCCGAGGGGTCTGTGTAGAGGAGAAGAGAGGACTGGCCGTACTGAGTGAGTTAAGCTTTTGGTCTGTGGTTTATCTTTCACTGCTGTGACGCTAAAACTCACTGTCGGGAAACCAGACCTACCTTCCTATAATATACAACTGGATTTTCAGTACAAACGAAAAACATTGCCAAGAACAATGGAATGTGTGCATCAGAGAGACTTCATGAAATGTAGACCTATCGGCAACCAGGACATCATGGGTTATTTCTAAAAGCAGTTACCATGGTACTTGATTCATTACAAGGTAGCCAGGCCTTTTTTTTCTTTTTTCTTTTTCTGTTTGTTAAAACCAAACAATCCATAAAAACCCCAATATACATATCTTTATATCTATATATGTATATGTATATATATATATATACTATACATATATGTGCACATACATACATACACACATATATTTATGTACACACACACACACACACACACACACAATCACACACACACACGCATACACACACACACACACACACACATATATATATATATATATATATACAGAGAGAGAGAGAGTGCCCTTGAGACATGGCATATTCTTAATTTGACTAGGCAGAGTTCAGTTTTCTATCTGTCATGCCATGCAATAGGCTACATTCGGGCATCAACAGACCGTTTTGGCGCAGGTGAGATCATTGTGTAACAGTGGAAAAAGAAAAGTTCGAGAAAGAGAGGAACAGAGAGGAAGAGGAGGAGGACACACACACACACACACACACTCTCTCTCTCTCTCTCTTTCTCTCTCTCTCTCTCACTCACACCCTTTCCTCATACCAAGTTCATGCTGCACTCTACAGGACCTCAGTTTATCGTCTCATCGGAATGACTAACGCCCAGACCACCACTCAAGGTCTAGTGGAGGTGGGAGAGAATAAACATTGGCGACTAGGATTCGAACCAGTGCGCTCATATTCACCCGCTTCCTAGGCGGACGCGCTACCACTCGGTCAACACTCTACTTCTGAGCCAATTGTCACAAGCGTCTTGGGAAAAAAAAAATTTAAAAAAAAGACACGTACCCGACAACAGAAAGTCAGCAACGTCATTCGTTTCCTGCGTCATTCAATCAAGTGACGTTGCAGTGTGTTCCATTTTCTCTTACGCGCTTGACTTATCTTTTCACAGCAGGTTTCACTTCGCAAAGCCACAGATAATAATGTATGCATAAAAAAAAAATGCATACATTTACTGAATTGGATGAGGGTGAGACGTTGAACCGCAAGTACATCAATTAGTTCCATCCCACGAAAATCAGAGTCGAAAATGTGAGTAGGAATGTAAGCCTACTGAATATTTCTGTGAACACTACTAATATATATATATATATATATTTTTTTTTTTTTGTCTGGGACGCCAGACAAAACAATGCATGCACACACACGGACACACACGCAACACACACATACAGTTGTTACACTCTGAATCATAATGTAATAGTATCTTATCCACATGTTTTTCTTTTTACATAATATTTGATGTGTGCATGGTGATAAGTGAAGGGTGTGTCAGTTTTTTTTGTTTTGGTTTTTTTGTTGGGTTTTTTGTGTGTGTTTTTTTGTTGTTGTTTGATTTTTGCTGACGGGCATTTTATTTTAAGTGAGCCTAAAGAAAATTTTCTGTTTTTGGTTGAAGCAGATAATAAAGTATTTTAAATTGAATCTTCAGTCTCCAATGTCGCCCCATAAAACTGTTCAGAAACACGTGCCCGATGCTGATTCTTCTTTTCTTCGTTCGTGGGCTGCAGCTCCCACGTTCACTCGTATGTTCACGAGTGGGCTTTTACGTGTATGACCGATTTTACACCGCGCCATGTAGGCGGCCATACTCCGTTTCCAGGGCTATGCATGCTGGGTATGTTCTTTTTCTTTTTTCTTTTTTTTCTGTCCCATCATCTGCACCGTTTTCAGTGGCATTACTCCCACGCCGCTCATTTAGATTCCCCCATACACGGCCACACCCGGGTTCGTCCGTCGTAGTTCCAGCGTCGGCAGTCCACAGGGTACCATCGATGTTAGGTCGCCAGGAGGCCACACACCAGAGGAGACCCTGCACTGCTGCTGAGTCACTTCGGTGGTGTTCAGTGGTGCCTGTTCTGTTTTAACGTACTTAGGACACCACCTACTAAGCCCCCTGCTAACGACAATAATGGCTTAGTCGCAGAGCCAGACTGAGTGAGCGTCCCTCCCAGAGTGGAGACCGCCACAAAGTCGCTCAAACAACAGCCCTCCATGAATCTGCCGACACTGACGACATTGACAGGACTCACCCCAAGCACGGAAGTGGAGGGGTATCGAAACTGAGGTCACCATGAGAGCAGGGCATGAAAGGCCACAGACTTTGAGACTTTTGTTTCTGTTGATGACGATGAAGGAGGAGGAGGATGACGATGATGATGACGATGTTGCTATGGAGGTCCATTTTGGTTTGGGACTGCGTGACAAGGCAGTACTCTACGCTTCCTGTCATAATGATATCCCGGCGTTAACCAGGCCCGAGAGATACAGACACTTGCAGTGTTGGTCAGGTAATTTGAGCAACACACCCAAAGACGCATCCTTGAAGTGGATGACACTCGACTGTGTGGTCCCAGTCTCCCCATTTAAGCCCACAGCACACTCAACTCTGGGTAGGAGCCGGCCACGGGCCGAAAAACCTACCTCCGCTGGGATTCGAACCCGCGTCCTTCCAGCCGTCAGTCCACGACGCTAACCACTTCGCCACGGCGGCTGGTTGCTGGGTATGTTCTTGTTTCCGTAACCCACCCAACGTTGACATGGATTACAGGATCTTTAACGTGCGAATTTGATCTTCTGCTTGCTGTATACACATGAAGGGGGTTCTTGCACTAGCTGGTCTGCACAAATGTTGACGAATGCTGATAAAATTCGCGTTTTTTTGTTGTTGTTGTTGTTGTTTTCATTTTGTCTTTGTTTCATGTCACCGTAGGAATGTGGTTGAGCATGCGCACTAGTGTATCTGAATGAATGTTGGAGAATGAGGAGGTGGGGTGGGTTTTGGGGTATGGGTTGAGGAGTATCAGTATCAGTATCAGTAGCTCAAGGAGGCGTCACTGCGTTCGGACAAATCTATATACGCGACACCACATCTGCCAAGCAGATGCCTGACCAGCAGCGTAACCCAACGCGCTTAATCAGGCCTTCAGAAAAAAAATTAAAAAATTAAAAAAAACACAAACCAAAAATTAAAGAAAAAAAATTAAGTAAAAACAAATAAGTAAATAAATAAAGAGGTAATAGATAAATACATAAAAACAACTACTACTACTAATAATAATACTATTTATAAAGCGCAAAAACCTGATGAAGTCAACTATAAGCATACAAAAAAAAAAAAATAATAAAAAAAATAAATAAATAAATAAATAAATACAGGAGCATTGTTTGTACACCGGCATATGTGTGGGTGTGGGTGATTTATAGATTACATTGATTTTTATCTTGATCGACTGCGGTATTATATGTTATGTTATGTTGTGTGTGTGTGTGTGAGCGCGCGCGCATTTGACTGATATGTATTGTTGCAAAGAGAATCATCTGGACCTGAATGTTGTTCAAACAAAAGAAATGTTGACAGATTTTCCAAAAGACACAATAGTGGAGTGATGGCCTAGAGGTAACGCGTCCGCCTAGGAAGCGAGAGAATCTGAGGGCGCTGGTTCGAATCACGGCTCAGCCGCCGATATTTTCTCCCCCTCCATTAGACCTTGAGTGGTGGTCTGGACGCTAGTCATTCGGATGAGACGATAAACCGAGGTCCCGTGTGCAGCATGCACTTAGCGCACGTAAAAGAACCCACGGCAACAAAAGGGTTGTTCCTGGCAAAATTCTGTAGAAAAATCCACTGCGTCAGGAAAAACAAATAAAACTGCAAGCAGGAAAAAATACCAAAAAATGGGTGGAGCTGTAGTGTAGCGACGCGCTCTCCCTGGGGAGAGCGGCCCGAATTTCACACAGAGAAATCTGTTGTGATAAAAAGAAATACAAATACAAAATACCCTGTGACTGATGTGACAGATACACATACACATGCGCGTACACACACACACACACACACACACACACACACACACACACACACACTCACATCACACGGTACACCCCTGTCCTCCATCCCTTCACCCAGCACCCTGCCCCCACCACACACCCTAGCCCTCCCCCTTCACCCCCACCCCACACACACCCTAGTCATCCCCCATCACACACACACACACACACCCTAGCCATGCCCCCTCACGCCCCCCAAACCCTATCCCCCCTCACCCCCCTCACACCCACACACCCTAGCCACCACTTCACCCCCCACACACACCCTAGCCACCCTCCCTACCCCCCCACACACCCTAGCCACCCTCCCTCACCCCCAACACACACCCTAGCCACCCTCACACCTCCCCACACCCTAGCCACCCTCCCTCACACCTTCCCACACCCTAGCCGCCCTTCCTCACCCCCCCCCACACACACACCCTAGCCACCCTCCCTCACATCTCCCCACACACCTTAGCCCCCCCCCCTTCCCCACACACCCTAGCCCCTTCCTCACCCCCCACACACACACACACGCACACACACCCTAGCCCCCCTCAACCCCCCACCCACACACACTCTAGCCCCCCACCCCCTCCCCACACACCCTAGCCCCTACCTCACCCCCCCCCCACACACACACACACACCATAGGCCCACCCTCACCCCCTCCACACACACACACACACACATACATACCGTGACGTCGGAAGACAGAAAGAGATGAGGGGTCAGACCCAGCTGTCTCGCACACAGGGCAACAGTTCGACAGTGATTGGACAGTAGCTTTCCAGACGTAATCACGTGACGACAGCCTTGATGGAGGGCATTGGCCAATATAAATTCCAGTTTTCTGACCTGGAATTTACATGTAGTAGTCGTAGTAGTAGGACCTGGCATTTTTGCCTTTAGGCCTCGCGTTACCAAATTTTGGATCGCAGTCCAGAAAGTTCTTAAAACAGTTAGTATCTTTCGCAAGTTTAACTGAAGGTGGTAGTGAGTTTCACATGTTATCAACACGAATAGAAAAGTTCCATTTTCTTTTGTTGGTGTATCAGAGGTCAAAAGGAAGAAATATATGTTTATCGATCACTGAATTCTTCTTCTTGTAGATCATGCGTAGGAAAGTGTGTGCGTGTGTGGGGGGTGTGGGGGGTGGGGATGGGGGTAGGTGGGTGGGTAACGTGAGAGGTGGGGAATGTGTGTGTGTGCGTGTGTGTGTGTGCGTGCGTACGTGTCTGTGTGTTCATTTACATGTATTTGCTTGTTAATTTATTTATTATTATTATTATCATAGTCGTTTTTAACATTTCACTTTAGTTCTTCGTTTATTTGCTTACTTATATATCTTTAATAGATTTATTTACTTATTTATTCTAATTCTTGTATTCATTAATTAGATGACTTATCTATTTATTTGTTCATGTGTCTTTTATATTCTTTTTTGTTCAGGTCTGGCCTTAAAACCCAACTCTTCCCAAAACAGCCTCCCTCCCTTCCCTGCTTCTTCGGACAGACACGGACTCGGACATTGTTATATTATTGCCATTGACAATACTATCCGTTGGCAAGGGGGACAATGTATGAACAAAAGAATAACGACAGTTTAGAGAGAAATTGACACATTGCTAAGAGTAAAAAGAAAATCTACGACACATTGCTAAGAGTAAAAAGAAAATCAACGACAAACAACAACAACAACAGTAACATCAACAAAATCATAAAATACAACATATTGTTCAGATTAAAAAGGAAAATAAAAAAGCTTGACCATCCAACTTTCTACAAAGTCATTAAAATTATAAACTGTGGAACTGGCATCAGGGAAACTTTTTTTTTTTTTTTTTTTTTTTTTTCGATAACTATAAGGCTCCCGAAGATTATTTCTTTTTCCGACAATCCCTACCTAGTGCGATAAATTTCGTTAGTGATCTTATTCTTACTTCATCATCTATTGTAATGGTGAGGTTCATGTACTCAAAGTCTTCACCGTTGAAAATTAAGCATTTCTTTCGAATTTCTTCATAATACTTACACATAAAAAGGAAATGAGTTTCATCTTCAACTGAAGCACCACACATAGGACAAGGGGACCGTGCGAACGTGTCAGCAGAGAACCAGAGGGACACAGAGAGAGAGAGAGAGAGAGAGAGAAGAAAGTCTTTCAGAGATGTTGAGCCTGTCCTACTCATGTGCAAATCTTTTAAGCGTCCTCTGAACTCTCCTTTCATGATAAACAAATAGAGTAGGTATGCCTAATTGTGAACGATCCAGTCAAAGCGACCAGCTCAACGTGTGCTCTGTAAAGATAACATGTCCTACGATAGTCAAACGCAGTTCTTTTGTTTTTCGAGGCTTTCTCCGATTGGTTGCACCAGGAAAAGTTTGTCTACTCGTTCTTTTCAACGTTTTGTCGAACGTTTGAAATAGCAGGGGTGCCTGAGGGTAAATGCGGGCAAGACTAATTGCGAACGATTGATTTGGGTTCATGTTGACAATTAAAACATAAGCAGGTCTTTAACTCATTAGACATAACGTATTATCAGAACATCGCACCAGACTGTTGTATTGTTGGTTTTGATCACACATGCACACAAACACACAAACAAACATTTAAACACACACACCCCACACCGAACACAAACACACGCTTTTGAGAGTACTCAGTAACTGTGCAGCGTCGTTCGCAAATAGACTCGCGTCAAAATATCTTATGGTCCAATTGCAAACGACACTATTTTGCAGATTCCTGTCAAAACTGACATTCCGATCTGTCACCAATATAGTTTCTTAAATTCTCCCAGGTGTAGTAATGCGCATTCAACATATCCGATTAAAACAACTATTTTAAACTGTGTCAAAGTTCAAGTCCTACAACTTGCTTTCGTTGACTTTAGGATTTTGAGAGCACGTTTGTGACCTTGGTTGGTAGTGGTGCCTGAAGAGAAGAAAGAGCGCGGAAACAGCCAGAAATAGCTGATGTTTGACTGGTTCTTAGAAGTGGATACTCATTAAGGTATTAGAAAAAGGTCGAGGCTACCGTAAAATTGTGAACTGCAACCGTTAAGAACGCTTAAAAGTGGGGCGATACACGAATCGTTCGCAATTACACGCTGTTCGCAATAACCCATGCCTACTCTAATTTTAAATAAATTGGACTTGTCTTTGTAGTACTGTGCGAATATTTAATGCTACAAATTTCGTCCTGTAATTTCAGTACCCTTCCTTTTTGTACATATTGCGCATGCGTGGACATAACATATAATCTAAAAATATGTGACATTGCATGAATTACGTCCAGTTTGTCACGTTTTTCCATCCTAAATATGGGAAACACTTAACCCTAATTTTTTTCTGAAATGTCAGGCATGTATGATAAAAGCTGCTATCGCAAATAATCTCTGCCTGCAATGTGACAGTGCGTAACTATTTTTTGTTTTATTCATACAGACACGGACACAGACACACGCACACACACGTCTCTCTCTCTCTCTCTCTCTCTCTCTCTCTCTATATATATATATATATATATATATATATGTGTGTGTGTGTGTGTGTGTGTGTGCGTGCGCGCGTGTGTGTTGGTATATGGGTGTCCGTAAAGGTGCTGCATATCAAAAAGTGGTTAAAAAAAAAAATCAGTATGTTTGTGTATCGAACCTTCAAACTTAGATCGACAGCATGCTCATAGATTGTTGTATGTGGGTGTGTATGAATGCGTCTGCATTGATTCGAGCATTTTTAACGCTTACTGGAATAATTTCATACGCTCCTTTTCAGAAAGGGGACTTGGCCTTTCAAGAATAAACAATTCATTCATCCATTTATTCATTCATTCATCCCCCCTCTCTCTCTCTCACACACACACACTCTCTCTCTCTGTGACTCTCTGTCTCTGCATGTCTGTCTCTCCCTCTCTCTTTCTGTTTGTCTGTACCCGACAAAGCACAGCCTGTGAGGTATGTCTGTCTGTCTGTCTCTCCTCTCTCTGCTGCTTGCGACATGGTAGAGGTACTTTCTTTCCGTCTTCAACAAACATGTTCCCTTGAGGACTAAACGCGTTAGACATGCTGATAAGGCCCCGTGGTTGACAGAAGATATAAATATTGAAATAAAGGCTCGAGAACTATTATTAAAAACTACAGAAAAAGATGAGAAATTTAGGAAACAGAGAAATAAAGTAACATCAATGAAACGGGCTGCCAAAAAGAAATATTTTAGTGATTTGATAATGATTATCTAAAAGAGATACAAAATCAATTTGGAAAGCTATCAACCAACTGTCTGGGGGTGTGGGGGGGGGGTTACATTTACTCCTTCTGGGAAAGAGATGTCAGCTGAAAATCTAAATATACACTTCACGACTGTCGCAGAAAGAACTGTCGGGGTTGGTAACACCGAGTCCAATGACTTACAATTGCTTAAATGTTTTTGTAACACTGAAAGAATACATTCTAACTTTCAGCTAGCATACATTAGTGTACATGATGCTTTCAAAGAATTATGCTCATTAAAACAGTCCAGATCCTGAGGTTTGGATGGTATCGATAGTAATTTTTTGAAGATAGCAGCACCTATCATCTCTGAACACATCACGTATATCTGTAACCTCTGCATCGAAAAACGCTCCTATCCAAATGCTTCTAAAAATGCTAAAGTTTTACCTGTCTTTAAACATGGTGATCCATCTGACCCTACTAACTATAGACCTATATCAATATTGTCCACATTATCCAAACCTCTCGAAAAACATATCAAACTAAATCTTCAGTCACATTTCGACAAATATGATTTATTTGACTCCAGTCAAAGCTGTTTTAGAAAGAATTATTCCTGTCATACTGCACTGACTAATCTTGTGGAGGAATGGCATTTAAACATTAATGATAACTTATTTACTGGGTCTGTTTTTGTCGATTGTGCGAAAGACTTCGATATAATAGATCAAAACCTACTTTCGAAAACGTTAGTCATGTATGGCTTAACATCTGATTCAGTTGAACTGATATCTTCTTTTCTTGAAAGTAGGAATCAAGTGGTTATCCATCCTTAAAAATGCCCCCTCTTATGCCAGTTAATTATGGTATTCGTCAGGGATTATTAGTTTTATTTTCAATTTATATAGATGATCTTCCACTTCACGTTTCATCCTCTTGTGAACTTTTCACTGATGATACTACATTCCATCATAAAGACACAGATGCCAATACAGTATGCACTAAGTTGCAGAACGAGATTGACAAACTTATAAACTGGACTGAAATGAACCACGTGGCAATTCACCAACAGAAGTCCAAATTTATGTTAATCACAACCAGACAAAGTCGACAAACTATCAAATTCAAAATAAAAGGGCTCAAGATACTTGACAATGATTTGCTGGAAGTTAGTTCTTATAGACTGCTAGGTCTTACACTTGACAATAACCCTTTCCCGTCTGATCATATCACTATTTTATGCAAGAATCTATCGAAAAAAGTATTTCAGCTCAATAGAATTAACCATTTCCTTAATCAACATACCCGTAAATTATATTTTCATGCATATATCCAACCTGATATTGACTATGCATCAACATGCTGGGACGAGGCTAGTAAAAATTGCTAAAAACCTTGAAAGCATATACAGACGTTCCCTTAAGCTCATTCTCCTTAAATCTTCTAGCAATGACTGTGTTGAACTAAATATTCTCCCCTTTCATCTCAAATGTCGCTTTAACAAGGGTGTTTTTATGTACAAAAATATGAAGAAATTTGCACCGCCCTATCCTTATAGGAAATTCCCGGAAAAAATCATTCGTAGCAAGAGTACCATTTTTACCCCTCGTCCCAGAACTAACCTTTTCATGTCCTCTCTCACTTATTCTGGTGGTAAACTGTGGAATGAAATCCCCGAGTATCTTAGAAATAGATCTACCATAGCATCTTTCAAAAAAGCGTATCAAAAATATCTGACGCAACAAATGTAATTAGTACCAGCAAAATCAAAGCATATTATGAGATCTTAGTAAGCCAACATAAATTGTTTAATTGTTCTCCAACAGTGTGTGAGCAGTGGAAAAGGCGCAGTGTAAGTACGCGTGTGCATGTCTATGTGCTTGTGTGTTCGAGTACATTTGTATGATGCCTGTGTGTGCATACACATGTGTGTGTTTGAAGATTTTCATGTGGCAATTTTTGGTATGATTTTCATGATGTTTCCTTAATTGTAATCCATGATTCATTAATCTATGTATCTATTATCGTCTATTTGATTGTTCTATGTCAGTTATTTGTTCACTCTTATTTCATTTATCATATTGTGCGTATGTATGCGCATGCGTGTGTGAGGGCATGGTGTAAAGAAGCTTCCAGTTTATCCATTCTACCCTCAATAAAACATCATTTTGTCATTGTCATAGTCATAGTCACTCTCTCTCTCTCTCTCTCTCTCTCTCTCTCTCTCTCTCTCTCTCTCTCTCTCTGACCTTGTTACCCGACAAAGCACAGCCAGTGAGATCATCCCGTTTCACACTGACAGTGAAGTCTTCAGGTACCCCGGGTACTTTCCAGGGGTGGATAGGGGTGTTGGTCATGGCCAGCTGCACACGGACACACAATTACTGTTTGAATCCAATCAGTCAATCAATCCATCAATAAATCCATCAACCAATCAATCACCAATACTCTATCAATCCACATGGAAATTCATTTGTGCAGACACCGGCTCAATATAAAAACACGCACGTCAAACAATAAGGCACACGATGAGAAACGATTAATTAAAACTAGTGAGGACAATATATATATATTTTTTTTCTTTTTATACCTCAGTATGTACTAATAACGCGTCCTGAAAATAAATCCACATATATCAGTAAAATGCACACACACACACACACACACACACACACACACACACACACACACATTCAATCACTCACACACACACACACACACACACACACACACACTGGGTTTTTTTTATTATTATTATTTGAATTGACAACGAAAATTCACTCTAAACAGGATTCACACACAGACACACGCAAAGCTCTCGTGCGACATCCCATGATGACTGATTACATCCGACACTGGGGCCGCATACAGCACGAAAAGAACAGGACCTAGGACAAAATAGAAGAACAAGAAGAAGAAAGAAAGAAAGTAACACTCACATGCACTTTCTTTTTCGGAATGTAGCTGAGTGTAGCAGACGAAGAAGAATAAAGAAAGAAACAGTCAATTTCACTTTCTTTTTTGGAATGTACCTGAGTGTAGCAGACGAAGAAGAATAAAGAAAGAAACAGTCACATTCACTTTCTTTTTTGGAATGTAGCTGAGTGTAGCAGACAAAGAAGACAGAAAGAAAGAAACAGTCACATGCACTTTCTTTTTCAGAATGTAGCTGAGTGTAGCAGACGAAGAAGAAAGAAAGAAAGGAAGAGAAAGAAAGAAAGAAAAAAGGAACACTCACATGCACTTTCTTTTCTGGAATGTAGCTGAGTGTAGCAGCCCACTCCGGTGGATGATACGTTTCGATCTTTCCCAACATGGTGCTTTGAAGAGAACAACCTCAGCCCTCCTAGCTGCATCCACACACACTGGTAGAGTGGATTTTGCCCGGACGAAGGAATGCCTACACAAAACGTATTCAGATTCGGACAAAGGAATGGAATAGCATTCTCCGAAAGTTAAGTTCCATCATGCGCTGTATACGTGATTTTGTGATCAGCCAAGCAGAGTGCGCTATTCAGAGTGCGACCGGTCGTCTGCTCGCGTGCCAGCCTGTTAGCAAAGCGGGCTCTTCTCATAATGTTGTGAAACGAACAAGGCAGTGAGGGCAACGTTTTAGTGTTGCTGAAGTACTTGAAATGCTACAAACTGAAGGGTCGGACATTGACTACACCACCTGTCAGTGGCAGTGACAGACCTTCATGTTCAAAAAAGAAATAGGACAGGCCTGACCATCCAGAAAAGTGGACTTTTCTGAATTACAATGTAGAAAATTTGTATGATAAATTGAATGATATTCCCTTTATTAATTATGTAAATACGTTTGATTTTATATGTCTGACAGAAACATTCATCGATTCTTTGTTTGATTATAGTAGGATATTTACAGAATATGTTAAAATCAGTGCCCCTGCAAAAAAACTTTCTGGAGGTGTGCTGTTGTTGGTCAGAAGGTGTTTGCAGAAGTTTGTAAAAGAAATAAAACTGGATATTAACAATGCTGTTGCAGTTAAAATTGATAAGTGTGTTTTTAATGTAGATAAAGATGTAATAGTGATAGCATGTTATGTTGCCCCAGAAGGTAGTCCATTGTACAATTTAACTGATTTAAAAGATGGTATACTGATCTTAGAAGAATGTTTGCTGCAAACTAATCAGAGAGATAATGTTTACTTCATGGTTTGTGGTGACTTGAATTCAAGGACAGGGTGTCAACAGCCTAAGATGGAAGACATGAACAATTATGAACCTGGTGTTGATTGTGATGACATTGAGGGAGAAAGATATAAACGTTGTTCTAAAGATGAAGTTGTAAATAATTTTGGAAAATCTTTGTTTGATTTTTGTTTTCTGCTTGAGATGGTTATTGTGAATGGTTGTACTAATGGTGATGAGAATGGTGATTTCACATATGTGTCTACCCATGGTTGCAGTGTAATTGATTATTTTATTGTTTCTGAAAATTTGTTCAAGAATTGTAATCTGCGTGTTGGGGATTGTTTAAACTCCTGGCATTTACCTGTTGAAATGGAATGGGAAAATATCTTTGGTAAAAAGAAAACATGCACATCAACACAACAGAGTGAAGAAAGAATAGTTTGGTCAGAAGAGAATGCACACACATATAAAAACGAGCTTGATTCTGAGGAATTTAATGAATGTATGACTAAAGCATACCAGATGTTAGATGTTGATATAGATAAGTGTATAGACATTTTTGTTGGTGCATTATATGGGGCTGCAGCATGTATGGTTCGTGTAGTGGGAAAAGGAAAGAAGCAGTTTAACAACTGGTTTGATAATGAATGTAAACAGAAGAAAGGGGTTGTCAAAACACTTCTTAAAAGATTTCAAAGATGTAAAACTAAAATAAATCAAAATGAACACAGAGAAAATTATGTAAAGGCAAGGACAGAATATATCACTTTAAGAAGATCAAAGAAACGTGAATATGAAGAAAAAAGTTACAAGAGCTAAAAGATTCTATCAAAGACCCAAAATCATTCTGGTCAACAGTTAAATCAGTAAACAGAAAAGCTTTTGTATACACAGAAATTAGTTTGCAGCAATGGTACAATCACTTTTTTGCTGTCTTTAATTCATTTGAAAATATGGCTCGGGAGGAAACTGTAGCAGATGAAAATAACTATTCAGAGTCAGAGCCTCTCTCTGACAGTCAAATATCTAGAGAAGAGGTCATTGCCAGTATAAAACATCTAAAGGCAGGTAAAAGTGCCGGACCAGATAGGATAGTCAGTGAAATGCTTACTCATGCCAACTCAGTTGTGATTGATTTTCTGGTTGTTTTATTCAACAGGTTATTCGAAAATGGGTCTTTTCCTGCAGAGTGGGCAAAATCTGTCATAGTCCCGATACATAAAAAGGGAGATACTGACAATCCTGATAATTATAGAGGAGTAGCTCTCACAAGTATAATTAGTAAGGTATACACTCATATTTTAAACAGATTAACAAAATGGGCAGAAAGGGAAGAAAAGATAATCGAGGAACAAGCAGGTTTTAGGGCGGGGTATAGCACTGTAGACCATATATTTACTCTATATGCATTAGTACAAAAATACTTACTGAAAAACACTAAACTGTATGTAGCATTTGTTGATTTCAGGAAGGCTTTTGATTCGGTAAATAGAAATGTATTGTGGGATGTATTACGTAAAAAATGGCATTAATGGGAAATTGTATAAAGCTGTTAGAAGTGTGTATGATTCAGTATTGGCTTGTGTACGTGATAAAGGTACTTATACTGATTATTTTGAATGCCCACGTGGAGTAAAACAAGGTTGTCTGCTTAGTCCCCTGATGTTTTCATTTTTTATAAACGAATTAGCAGTGGAACTGTCACAGAAAGGTAAACATGGCATTCAAATGATCCCAGGAGCAATAGAAATTTTTCTATTATTATTTGCAGATGATGTTATTCTTCTATCAGATACAGTCACTGGATTACAAAATCAACTAAATGTGTTAAAACAGCAAGCTGATCGATTGTGCCTGTCAGTTAATCTAGATAAAACAAATGTAATGGTATTCCGAATGGGAGGGCATCTATGTGCTTATGAAAAATGGTTTTATGGAAATGTAGATGTAAAGGTAACAAACTCTTACAAATACTTAGGACTTTATTTTACAACGAAACTAAGTTTGAAGCATGCTTGGGAGGAATCATATAGAAAAGGGAAGAAGGGTGTCATAGAAATAATCAGATCGCTTAGAAAGTTAAATTGCATTGATCTTTGTATATTTTGGAAATTATTTGATACGCAGATTGAGCCTATGCTGACTTACGGGGCAGAAGTTTGGGGTCTTAACAACAATAAGGATATAGAAAAAGTACACACATTTGCTATTAAGCGTTTCCTTGGTGCTCCACTTCATTCATCAAATAAAATTCTATACGGGGAGACAGGCAGATACCCACTTCATTTAAGAACATTTGTAAAATGTATTAAATACTGGATTAAGGTAACACGTTTACCAGTATCAAGGCTATGTAGACAAGCCTATGAAATGATGTTGGTACAAGAGGAAGCAGGGAAGCAAAACTGGGCATACTTTGTTAAGAAGGCATTAATAGAAAATGGATTTGGAATTGTGTGGTTGTGCCAGGGCGTAGGGTATGAAAATGGATTTATTTCTGAACTTAAAGATAGACTGATTGCATCATACAAACAAAACTGGCATGCACAAATTGAATGCAAAGAAAAATATACTTGGTTCTTTTCATTCAAAAGTATATTCCAAACAGAAAAATTTATTATGATAATATCAAACAGGTGGCACAGAACAAACCTAGCTAAATTTAGACTAAGAACACTTGGCTTTAATGCCAATAAAAGATGGTTTGAAACTGGCACAGTAACACAGCCTCCCTGTCCAATATGTAACTCAGCTACTGATGATGAAAACCATTTTGTGTTTCAGTGCAAATCTTATGATTTTATTCGTAAAAAATGTATTCTTTTTGAAAAGGATGTAGTAAGAAGAGAAGATATGACAATGCTGCTCAGATCGAATGATGAAGACATCATAAAATCATTTGCTAAATATATTTCAGAAGTATGGGATTTTCGAAAGAAAATAATAAACAGAAGTTTAGATGTACAAATATGAGTAAAGCAAAATTCATGTATTCACTTATGGGGAAAAAAAACTATTATAGGACATATTATTTGATGATAATTTGATAGATACACATGATTGTGTGCATGATTGTATACAAAAATATTTATTCATTTTGGATGGTCGAGGTGACCGAAGTGATCAGTTGATTTATGTTGTCCCATTGTCGGTATATACATTATTTGTATGTGTTATGAGAATGTTGATTTATGTTATGTTTCCTTGTTTGATCTTGTGTTTCCTGATAATGTATTGTTCCCCCCTGTCACAAGGACTGTACAGTCAATGACAGTAAAACATCAAAGCGTCAAAGCGTCTCTCTCTCTCTCTCTCAGGAGTGGGTGGAAGAAAATGATATCACAGGTGATTTTCAAGCTGGGTTTAAAAGGGGATACTCTACAGTCGACCACATGTTCACTTTGTTAGCCCTTGTTCAAAAACAATTTTCATTCAATCGTAAACTATATGTAGCGTTTATAGACTTTGAAAAGGCTTTTGATTCCATAAACAGAAACCTCCTCTGGCAAGTTCTCTTTAAAAAATGGTATAACAGGTAAACTGTATAGATGCGTTAGAAGTATGTATGATGTTGTCAAAGCAAGAGTACGGTGTGACGCTAGATTGACCGATTACATTTCATGTACATGTGGAGTCACACAAGATGATGCATGTAGCCCAATTCTTTTTTCTTTGTTTATAAATGAACTAGCAATAGAGGTAATTAATAATGGTAGGCATGGTGCCATGTGTTCACTTGATGCATTTGAATTGTTTATTCTTTCGTTGGCTGATGATGTTGTTTTGATTTCAGAGACTGTTGTAGGATTACAAACACAACTGAATAGTCTACAGCGTGCAGCTGCATCTCTACAGTTAAAAGTAAATATGTCTAAAAGCAATATTATTGTATTTCGGAAGGGTGGATATTTAAGTGTAAGAGAACGGTGGTTTTATGATGGTGAGACGATGCCTGTTGTTAACGTTTATAAGTATCTAGGAATCCTGTTTTCTACCCGTTTGAGTTTTGTTTCTGCATGCAAGGAACTAGAAAGTAAAGCAAAAAATGCTTTGATCCGTGTTATGAAAAGGTTATATACTTTGAACAATAATTCATTCCACTTGTTTATTAAGCTGTTTGATTGTCAAATACAACCTATAGTACAATATGGATATGAGATATGGGGTCTAGATAATGCTGTTTTACATTGTGAGTCTGTCCATTTATTGGCTTTGAAGAAATTTTTAGGAGCTGATATGCGAACACCGAATGATCTAGTCTATGGCGAAACAAATCGCTACCCAATATATGTAAACTCTGCTGTAAATTGTATTCGATATTGGCTTAAACTGTTGCAAATTGGGGATAATAGAATACCATATAAAGCCTATAAGATATTACATGATTTAGATAGAAAGGGAAAAAATAACTGGGTAACGAAAGTTCGTCTTTGTCTGTTCGAATATGGATTTGGCTTTATGTGGATGGAACAGGGTGTTGGTAGCGTTAATAGCTTTATATTTGTTTTTCGCCAAAGGCTTATTGATTGTAGATGGCAAACATGGTATAGTCACATTTGTACTAGTGATAGATTTGACATGTATAGAACATTCTGTAATATACCTGATTTGAAATCTTATCTGCTGTTAGATATAGACAGGCATCTGAAACGTGTAACGACAAGATTTAGACTAGGTATATCAGAATTGACAGAGCATCACTTTAGATACAGAAGTTTTTGTGCAAATGATTTAGTCTGTCCTTTATGTCATGAAGCCCAAGAAAACGAGGTGCACTTTGTTCTTTGCTGCCCAGCACTAAAACACGTACGTCAAATGTTTATAAAACCTAAGTACTACAAGCATCCCTCTCTGTTCAAGTTGAATTTGTTAATATCAGTGACGTACATAATTGTTCGGTATTCTTATATAAGGCATTCAAATTAAGAGAAATTGTTACTTCGTAAAACAGTTATAATGTATTTTTTGTTGTCTATATATTTACACGGATACAATGCACGGTTTGTTGTCTATATTAATGCTTATTTGTTTATGTGTTTTCGCTGAGTTGTATTATGTTTACGTATACCCCCTTCAATAGGGGCTGTGGCCTGATTGTGAATAAACCATTCCAAATTCTCACACACACACACACACACACACACACACACACACACACACACACACACACACACAACACATACACACACCTGAATGAATGAATAGATAACAGAACAAAATATGACACAGAAACAACAACAACAACAACAAAATAAACAAACAACCGCATAATCATAAATAATGGATGAACGCTCCACAACAACAACAACAGCAAAAACAAATACCGCCTCCACCTCCCCCCCCCTGCCCCCTAACCCCCACGCCCACCCCACCCCCGTCCCCCCAAATAAAATCGAAAACGTCAAAGCCATACGAACCAGACAACAACAAGAACACACGAATAAGAAATGCTGGAAATAAAATAATAAAGAAAGAAAGAAAGAAATCGAAAACCTTCTCCGCATAACCATACGAACAAGGCAGTACCCATTTCCGCTATTCACCGCCACGCATTACGACCATCAAATATCAGTTGCCGGGAGAGAGCATCGCACCCCCGACAGTTTCCGACCCCCGGACAAAAACAGTCTGACGGAGCGACACTGACAAGCAGACACAATAGCCGATTGTTTGTCGCGATACACGGTTCGCAGCGTGGCCCTCGCCACATAAAAAAAGAAGGGCGATTCAAGGCCCCGTTTATTCATTTTCTCCCCCCTGGGATATCTTTTAAAGCTTCTCCTCGGACTTCCGGTCTCTACGGGAGATGACGACACCACGTCTGCGCACGCAGGACAGGAAGTGCGACTCGATTTCGAGCTCCCCTTCCCCCACACACACCCCGGTCTTCACCGGATCTCTTCACATACCCCTCTGCCCGCGACCAACCCCCACTACCCCTCCCTGCACCCCCCCACCCCCCACCTACCCCCCATCCCACCCTACCCACACCTCACTCTCTCAAAAAAGGGAGGGATTGAAAAAGGAATAAAGATGGTCAGAAGATTCGACGCTCGCTCACACACACACACACACACACACACACACACTCTCTCTCTCTCTCTCCCCTCTTTAATGAAAGAGCAATGAGGGCTTGAATTCATGGGCCTTGTAAATGGAAAGAGTTACCACTCTTTATTCTCTCTCTGCTACTACTACTACTAACAGCAGCAGCATATCTACTACTACTACTTCTGCTACTACTAGCAGCAGCAGCATATCTACTACTACTACTTCTGCTACTACTAGCAGCAGCAGCAGCATCTCTTCTACGACTACTACTATTAATACTAGCAGCAGCAGCATCACTACTACTACGACTAGCAGCAGCAGTATATCTACTACTACTACTACTACTAGCAGCATCTCTTCTACTACTACTACTAACAGCAGTAGCATCACTACTACTACTACTAGCAGCAGTAGCATGTCTACTACTACTATTACTACTACTACCACCACCGCTGCTGCTGCTGCAACTACTACTACTACTACTACTACTACAGCTGCTGCTGCTGCTGCTGCAACGACTACACCCAGGTGTGAATGTTGAGAAAGACCAAAACGGCGGAAGGAGAGGATTAGGCCCCGCCTCGTTGCTTTGTCGAGTCTCGAACACAGTGGGTGTGAGTTCGCTTCCCTGGTGACCGTGAAAGGGTGTGAGACGTTCTTTTCTTTTTCTTTTTTTTCCCCTTTTTTTTCTTTTTAAGATATTTAGTAATAGTTCTTTTGGAGTTTTAAGGAGGGCGGTGGTGTCATAATCATGGACATACGTTTTTCTACAACTGCCTGAAACTACATAAAGAAATAAGGGCTGATACCTCTATTTGTATTTGTATTTCTTTTTATCACAACAGATTTGTCTGTGTGAAATTCGGGCTGCTCTCCCCGGGGAGAGCGCGTCGCTACACTACAGCGCCACCCCCCTTTTTTTTTCCTGCGTGCAGTTTTATTTGTTTTTCCTATCGACGTGGATTTTTCTACAGAATTTTGCCATGAGCAACCCTTTTGTTGCCGTGGGTTCTTTTACGTGCGCTAAGTGCATGCTGCACACGGGACCTCGGTTTATCGTCTCATCCGAATAATAAGCGTCCAGACCACCACTCAAGGTCTAGTGGAGGGGGAGAAGATATCGGCGGCTGAGCATAATTCGAAATGGCGCGCTCAGATTCTCTCGCTTCCTAGAGTTACCTCCAGACCATCAATCTTGGCATTAACCCTGCTCTGGCCTTTATGACTGCCAAGTATCATCATCATCATCACTAAAAGAAGAATAGATTATAGAGCTCTGAATGTGAAAGGAAGAAGGTGGCAGAATGGTTTAGACGCTCATCTGCCAATACAGAGTCCGTGAGGGTCTGGGTTCGAATCCCGCCACTCTCGTCCCTTTCTCCCCATGTTTGACTGGAAAATCGAACTGAGTGTCTATTCGTTCAGATGTGACGATAAACCGAGGTCCGGTGTGCAGCACACACTTGGCGCACTGAAAAAGAACCAATGGCAACGAAGCGTTGTCCTCCGGAGGCAAAATTCTGAAGAAGAAATCTACTGGGATAGGTACACAAACATTACGTGCATGCAATCCAGGCCTGACTAAGCGCGTTGGGTTATGCTGCTGATCAGGCATCTCAGCGCATAGTGGATGTGGTGTGGCATATATGGATTTGTCCGTACGCAGCGACGCCTCTTTAAAAGACTGAAACTGAGGCTGAACTGCCAGATATCATCAATATCATCATCATCATCATCACAACAACAATAATATTAATAATACATTATAGAGCGCTAACACTTGTCAGCAGACGCATCAAAAGCTGTCACACCAGTCATTCACACGCATGCATAACTCTACGTAATATTATGTCACAGTGTTTGTGAGTGACTAGGCTGTGGTAAACTGATGCCTGTGCCTTTGTAATGTAGGGTACAACATAATAGCAACTCATGTGATCTGTGTCTTAGCCGTGTGTTGTGTTGACATAAGCTTACAATTGGGCTAACAGCAAAGTGAGAGCTGAATGATCAATTGCTTCTCCATGCAATTAGAAATCATTTACAGCTTTGACTGAAATTAGGAGGCAAAATTGCACTGGCTCTTAGTGCTGTAGTCTTGGGGAGCTAGTTGACCTTTGGGAACCATCCCAACGCCGACTGTCCTAAAAAAAAAAAAAAAAAAACAACCCTTGGCCGAGAGAGTGGGGATGTAACCTGGGCAAGACACTCTCCACTATAATCATATTCTACTGAACCCAAATAGTCGGGATAGCAGTTCTGGTGGTCATAGTCGGACACGACTATCATACATGTTGTCTTCATAAACACACTTGTCGATGGTGATATGAAAACATCAGTTTACTTTATTAGTATTGTCATTATTGGTAACACTGACAGATTTCTTTAACAGAACAGAAATTTGCTTTGAATGAAGAACAGACACTGGTATCGAAATTTCATCAGCATGGGTTTTACAAAAATTAACCTGAAAACAATTTAAATGCATGTGGAAAACATAGCTGACTTCTGAGTGGCCTCCGTGTTGAGGTGTGTATTCCCGGCTGCCAAGCGGAAACGGTAAAAGTGTCATTGACTCGCTGTGTACCATGTTCTCCGATATTTTGTGAGTGGGCGTTTGACCCTGACTGGCTTTCTTGCCCCGAATTACCCTGCATTAACTTCCCGATGTCAGTCGCGCGCTCAGGTGTGTGTGTGTGTGTGTGTGCGTGCGTGTATGTGTGTGTGCGTGCGTGTGTGTGCGTGCGTACGTGTGCGTGCGTGCGTGTGTGTGTGTCAGTGTGTGTGTTGTATTTATTCAGTTCATGCAGAAACTGGTGAAGCTGATATTAATCTCTCTTTCTCCCTCCTTCCCTCCCCCTTCTCTCTCTCTCCGTCTCTCTCTCTCTGAGTGTGTGTGTGTGTGTGTGTGTGTACAAGTGAGTTGGAAAGGTGTCAGTCATGGTATCTGTCTGTAAAATGTAAAATTTGCAGTGGGTGTGCAAACTGATTATCAATTTATCTTTTATTGTTTCGTCGCTGACCTACAATGAATATTTGTACACGTAAAGCGATTTGGGCTCTAAAAATAAAAACAACGAAAAAAAAACAAAAACCGCTGAATAAGTGTTCATTGATCATCATCATCATCATTATTATTATTATCATCATCATCATCATTATCATTGTTATTATTATTGTTATTTCTATTACCATTGCTATCATTATTGTCAAACATAGCGACAGAGTTAGGGCCGTGACAAGTAGGTATACAAGTATTTGCTGTGCCGTAAAGCTCAGCCCTGTCGCGTGTTGAAGTTTTGAATTAACGTTCGCTCGATCCATTCTCATGGCTTTAAAACTTCGCGCAACGTACCTGGTCTCAATGAAAGCTCCGCTCCCTTTAAGGGCCTCTCTCCTGTCTGCCAGTGCGCGCCTACAGTGACAGTGCATTCGGAATGAGGCCAGGTTAGTGTGTGTGTGTGTGTGTGTGTGTGTGTGTGTGTGAGGGAAGGTTGTGTGTGTTTGTGTGTGTGTGTGAGGGAAGGTTGAGTGTGTGTGTGTTTGTGTGTGTGTGTGTGTGTGTGTGTGTGTGTGTGTGTTTGTGCGTGTGTATATGTGTGTTTGTGCGTGTATGAATGTGTATGTGTGTGTGTTTGTATGTATATATGGGTGTATCTGTATAATGTGTGTGTGTGCGAGCGCGCTCGCGTGTGTATGTGTGTGTGTGTGTGTGTGCGCGCGCGCGCGCGTGGCTGCGTGTGTCTCTGTCAACACGCTGAGCCGGCCCACAGTCACTCCACTACACCACACAACACACCGGAGCAGAGAGGTAGGGAGAGAGAAGAGGGAGAGGAGGGGGGGGGGGGGAGAGAAAGAGAATGAGGGGGTGTAGTAGGTGTCTGTCGTCCGCGAATGGGGCCACAGGCGAGCCGTGGGGTCGTCCCCTTAAATGCTTCAGTTGTGGTGTGTTCGTGTGAGTGAGAGAACGTGGTGTTGGAGTGGGGTTTCGACTTGTGGAGACTGTTCTGGGCTCACATTTCCATGGGAATTTATCAACCGTGATTCAAGAGCTGTGCTTTACCAACTCTTGAAAACTTTGACGAAGTCTGCGTGGCGGTAGTGTGTGTGTTTCGTGCGGTATGGTCCGACTGAACTTACAGGTGAGCTTTGGAGTGGAGTGGTTGACATTTTTTCAGCAGTGGGGGGATTTATTTTGGTTACAGTGGGGGTGATTGCGCTGTTCGTTTTTTTTTAAAAGAAACAACAACATATGTCCTTAAACAGTATGTTACGGGCTGACGTTAGCCAGGTTTAAAACATTTCAATGTTTCATAATGCTTGAAATTCTTTACGTAGTATAACTTGGTATGATAACTTGTTCGGGTAATTTCCGACTTTTGTTTCCAAAATTCAAGGACCTGTTTTTAACAGCAAGTTTCGTGCATATTTTCAGTGATATTACCTCAGGTTAATATTCTTACCAGTCGTGTTGTTCCTGTTCATAGTTTAGTCGGAATATTTACAAACGAATACGTTTTGTTTTGCTCGGTATTTCCTTTTAAAACAAGAAAACGAAAAAGAAAATAATGCTGAGCTTCGTAAATTTATATTTGTCCCCACCATTCTTCCGTAATAATTCAACAGTGCTGTTTCGGAAATGTATGCTTCCTCGTTACATGTGTGCGGTCAAAATATATATTTGATTAAATGTGATTGCTTTTCTTGCTTTTTGTCGAGGGCATTGCCGTCTCAGCTTTCTGTTGTTTGCGAAACCACATCGGGTTTTGATGAAACGATTTGAAATATACCAGTCTCAGTGCGAAGACTGAAAGACTGAAACAGACTTGTCAGATTGGAGGAAGCATTAATATTTTGTTTTCAGTTTTAGAATTTATAGAGATTGCATAGTCCAGCTTCGATATTCAAAGAATCCGCAGTTATAAGAGAGGGTTTATCGTTACTTCCTTTATAATATATTCCGACGCAATTTTATGATCATTTTATGTTTTATTTTTTTAACGTGAATATGCACTTTTAGAAACGAGTGGGTTACTTGGGTAGTAAATATTATTTATAGAGCATACATTAATGTAATAACTATTAATAGAGCATGAATTAATTAGTTCTATGTTATATTCGATACATGAGTGTTGACACAGTTTATCACAGTTTGCTTATCATATTTATTTTATGTTCGTTATGACGTTTTGTCCAGTTGGTAATCCTCCATACCCCAACATGGGTGCAAGGAAATTGAATCTTTAGAATTATGTCACTCGAAGTGTGTGCATGAGCTGTCTACTTTGAGTTTATGCGTGAACTTATGAATACTTGACGATGTTGTTTTGTTGTCTGCAGTCCTTTGTTTCCCCAAAGGAGTGAGGGAATCGAATGGAATCAGAAATTAATTAAACTTCTACTACAAAAGTCCTCAAGTTATTAGCTGTAATTCTGCTGTCGTTCAGTGTGTGTGGGGGGAGAGGGGGAGCAGGGGGGCGGGGGGGGTATAATGGGGTGTAGTGTAGTGTACTGTAGTGCATATGCTGTTAGAGCACAGATTGCGTAAAGTCTTTTGGGGGGGGTTAAAAATGGGATTTTTATCAAACGACATTTTATTGCTACGACCACTAGGCCTTATTACTACTACTACTACTACTTCTTCATCTACTTCTACTACTACTACTACTTCTACTACTTCTGCTACCTGTTCTGTTGTTGCTGCTACTACTACTGTCATAGTTACTATGTTGTTATCACCATCATTATTATGATAACAATACCGATAATCATGGCGATGATGACAAGGATGACGACGACGATGGTAATGATGATGATGGTGATGGTGATAATAAGGCGAAACAAATTACCCGTTCATTACAGAATAAATGATTTAATGTACTCATAAACATCGCATCAAATTCTCTTGAAATGACCTCTGAAATCCGTGTTTTTATCATATCATTCAAGGTCCTCTCAGAGTAGAAAATAAAATCCAGTTTTAGCGTACACTTTTATTGCATTGTATGGCATAATTCATATTTCAATGCACCGCATCGCGTTACAGAATAACACTTAAATGCTCATCACATTGCGCATCTAATTCACTAGATTTCTGCCCTTCGCTCTTCACTAAAAACTCGTTTTTTTAAAAGCCTGTGATCTATGAACACTCTCAGTTTCTTTCTTCTCCAACACTACACCATGCCTGTCAGCTCACTTTAGATGCATGACGAATGAGACACCGAACTGAACTGATCACTGAACACTGAAATGTTTAATGTCATTAGCTGTAAAGCTCTAGTGACATAGTAGGTACAAATCAGAACAGAAATGGTGCAAAACAAACAAAATGGAACAGAAAGGAAAAACATAATCGAAGAAAACTAAACTACTAAGGGATAAGCGGCACTTTTGGTTCTTTGTCATATGCTTAAAAAGTCCATGTGGCAGGCGGGTACTGTGTCTTTTTTTTCCCCCCAGTCGTTCGTCTCCAAGGTTTGAATGCGACAGAGAGAGAGAGAGAGTTGGGGGTCCGGGGTGCGGGTGGAGGGGGAGGGGTGCGAGGGAGGGATTTGTGGAAAGAGTGGTCATGAATATTTCATGTAATTTGTAAGTCTTTCTTTCATTTTAAAGAACCTTGAGCTCTTATAAAGAAAGGGCGATATATGTAAATTCTGTGTGCATAATTGTTATTTTCATCATCATTATCATTATTATTTTTATTAATTTTATTATCATTATTATTATTATCATTACGTTATATTGTCATAAATTATGGGCCATAAAATATTATGTGTCAGCTTTTTCTTATGTTTATTATCTTTTCACGACATTCGGGTAACGGCTTATATCTCCTCTCTCTCTCTCTCTCTCTCTCTCTGTGTATGTCTGTCTGTCTGTCTGTCTCTCTCTCTCTCTCTGCATCTGCCTGTCTGTTTATTAGACTGTCTGTCTGTCTGTCTCTCTATCTCTTTCTGTGTGTGTGTGTGTGTGTGTGTGTGTGTGCGCGCATCTGCCTGTCTGTTTAATCTCTCCCACTCTTGAACCCTTGTTGCCCTATATATAATCCAAACTAACAACAACTACAAAACAAAACAAAACAAAACAAAACACACACACACAAAACACGAAACACCGAACAAGGGAAAATAACCAAGCAATAAAAAAGAAGCACGAAAAATAAAAATTAAAAAAACACAAAACATTCTTATTCTACGTAGCAGGTCAAACCTTTAGTTTAGGCCAAGGCCGCAAATCTGTTACTGTTGTAATTTACTTAAACCCCCGCGTGTGTGACAGGTAGTTGTCTGCGACATTTTGAGTTAATGTTATCAGGGCCGTGTTAGAATTGTATGTCATCGACGGCTGTCACTGTGTAAAATGTAGATGGTTTGTAAGGGGTATATATATATATATATATATATATATATGTACATGTATGTATGTATGTGTGTGTGTGTGTGTAGATAGATAGATAGATGTGTGTGTGTGTGTGGGGAGAGAGAGAGAGAGAGAGAGAGAGAGAGATCATACATATATTTAGAGAAATATATATATATATATATATATATATATATTTGTTTAACTGTTAAAAGTAGGATTTAAACTGCATGTGAGAAATCTCATGTATCCACAAAATGAAAGTTTGCTATCCAGAGAATGTTGAAACAGTCCATTCGTTGCCCACTGAATGATGAAAATGCTGATTCTCTATCCACTGAATGTTGAAAATGTCGATTAGCTGTCCATTTAATGTTAGAAATGCTGACTGCTATCCACTTGAATGTTAGAAAATGTTGATGTGCTTTCCTCTGGATGTTACAATAGAATAGGCTTCCTATCCACTGAATATTATTTTTAAAACAAGAGAGGCAAGGCCTTCAAGAATCACTTGTGATAAATTAAGTCCCCTAGCATTAATTACAGAGTAATTTCCCTTTTTTACTATCTGCACCAAAACGTTTGCAAATAAATAAAAATTCCATGCTTAGCAAAAGAAGTTCCTGTTTGAACAAAAAATGATAATAATGACTGCTCTTGTTGTTGGGTCAGAATATCAGATCAAAGTGCCAAGTTTAGAGAATACAAAAAATATAAATATAACAGTAAATGCAGTTTGCATAAAAAAGGCTTCATTTTTTTATTTTTTTGTGCCCATCCCAGAGGTGCAATATTGTTTTAAACAAGATGACTGGAAAGAACTGAATATTTCCTATTTTTATGCCTAATTTGGTGTCAACTGACAAAGTATTTGCAGAAAAAAATGTCAATGTTAAAGTTTACCACGGACACACACACACACACACACACACACACACACAGACAACCGAACACCGGGTTAAAACATAGACTCACTTTGTTTACACAAGTGAGTCAAAAAGGAAGGTCAGCTGTCCACCAATTTTATCCTATCACACCCTCGTTCTCCACTAAAACTGAATGGAAACTATGTTTCTTCCCCAAGAGTTGTGTTGTAAGCATGTCGTATAAATACATGATTAAGATATTGTTTCCTTGATTTTTTTCAAAACTGTCTTTTGAAAGAATGAATTGAGTAATTACTTTGTACCTGATCTGGTGTTGATCGAAATTTTCCATGTTGATGAAAAGCGATACACAGACATGTATCTGTAGATTTGTAATGTTCTGTTGTTTGAGTTATAAAGTTCCTTGCTATCAAATGTTCACAAATACTTTGATTGTACCGATGGAAATTGAATTGGGAAACTTTGGCAACATTCCGTTACATGCACACACAAAGACACACACAAAGACACACACACACACACACACACACACACACACACACACACACTGAGTAAGAGTGATTGAGTTATTGATTGATTGATCAGTAATTCTTTATTTCAGAGGATGATAGATCAGCAAATGTGTCCTTTTTTTCCAGTCCAATATAGGGTCTATACTAATACTGATACTTAAACTAATGCAAAATAATACCAAAGCATGTAAACGGAATTTTAACACCCTCCACCACCACCACCACCACCACCCCACCACCCCTCATCCCCCCCCAACTCCCCCCCCCCCACACACACACACACCCTACCACACGCACTCGACACACAAATTACAGACGACAGTTACAAAATACGTAACACTTTGAGAAACATACAATGGAAAAACAAGTTCTAGTATGCATGTAAGAGTTACATTTCTTATAATTGACAGAAAGATAAATTGATATACAGAGCGAAACACAAAGAGGGAGGTGAAAGGGGTGGGGGTGTAAGGAGAGCGTGCGGTTGTGAGCATGTTCAATAGAAATTAAATAAACAATACGTACTACAAGGAACATTGGAAATGGTGATGATTGAGCAAATGAAATATGCCAATGAGAAAGAGTGGACTGGAGATGAAGAGAGAGAGACAGACAGACAGACAGACAGACAGACAGACAATAGAGAGCACACAGATTAAATATAGACAGGCTGTGAGTATGATAGTTGTGCCCGATTGTGACCATCAGAGCAGCAGAGGAGGTAACTGCTGTCCCGACTATCTGGGCTAGAAATTGAATAGTGCCCAAGTTACATCCCCACTCTCTCGGCCAATAGGGTTTGGGGACAGTCGGCGTTGGGATGGTTCCCAAAGGTCAACTAGCCCCCAAGGCTGCAGCGCTAAGAGCCAGTGCAATTTTGCCTCCTAGTTTGAGAGTCACAGTGCTTCACAAAAGACCAAGCTATAAGTGATTTCTCATTGCAATGGAGAAACCATTGATAATACAGCCCGCACTTTGCTGTTGGCCTGACTCTTCTGAGTATGTTCAATACAAATAAAATATAATGCATAATACCAGGAACATTGAAAATAAAGCATGCAATGGAAAAAAAACCAAACAAGTTCTGGCATGTAAAAGTTAAACTTCATATAAATGATAGAAAGATATATACTGACATACAGAGCCACACACACAGACACAGACACACACACACACACACACACACACACACACACACACACACACACACACACACACACAGGGGGGTGGGGGAAGAGAGAGAGGGAAACTGTTTTCATTAATATAGGCCATCGCCCCAATCATATACAAATGGAACGATAAAAACCTGACATAATGACATGAGCACAGGGGAGAATAACACACACACACACACACACACACACACACACACATATATATATATATATATATATATATATGTGTGTGTGTGTGTGTGTGTGTGTGTGTGTGTGTGTTTGTATAAATTATATATATATATATATTATATACATATTATATCTACATATATAGATATATAGATGTGTATATATATATATATACATATATACATATATATATATATATATATATATATATATATATACAATATATTTGGAAAGGTCAGCCCATTTTCATCTTTTCGTGGATTAATTGTTATTTTAATCTGAGTACATTTACTGATTTCAAGAGTATACTATACAAAGAGTACACAAACAGGAAGTAGTCTTAATTTTCAATATAATCGGGACAAAATGGACATCCGAACCTTGCTAAAGAGCACACACACACACACACACACACACACACACACACAGCACACACACACACACACACACACACACACACACACACTGGTGAATAATACACCAAGATTCTTTCCTCGTTCCAGACAACCATGAAAACTGCTGTATAAAGATAGTCTGTGGCTGTCTCTTGAAGGTGCCCAAGTCATTCCAGGCTAGTGTAAAAGGACCCCAGGAGTAAGTACTGGCGAGCCAGATTTTACCGCGGGGTTAAAAAAAAAAAAAAAAAGAATACAGCCGGGGACGGAGTGGAGAGGGGGTGGGGGGGGGTGGGGGGGGGGTAAGAATAAGCTTCTACACCGGAACTTCAGCAATCGTTTCACCTTGCTCCTGCGAAGAAAACTGCACAAAGTTTCCCAAGCGGTCCTTATTTTGTTGTGAACCGTCCATGTTGAGTTCATTTCACAGTACTTATTTACTAGTTCAGGCCCACCGTTTCCATGTGGAGAACAGGCCATCAACGACGTTTCTCCACCGAACTCGACTAAATGCCCCATACACAAAATATTGTGAAAATATTGAATGCATTTGCAAGGGACGTTTAACGGTAGAGTCCGTTTTAACCCGTTGTTTAGTAATGAAACCTTTTTTGCCTTCAGAAATTACGGAACACGTGTTACCAGTTTCAAATGTTAACATTTTCGGGGGAAAGTTATATATTTCAAACTGTTCTTTATTAAAGTTAGCTAGTTATGCGTTAAATAGTCCAGTTGGTTGTTCATTGTAGGTCCCCACATGAACCGCTTTTCAAATTATAATCTACAGAAGTAGTACATACAATATTTGATTATTGATTTTTGTGTGTGTGTCCTAATCCCGCTTCCCCCGTCCAGCCTCTCACACACACCCTTCCAATATTATGATTTTTTTCTTTCTCCAGTCACTGACACTCACCCTCTCCGTTTTACATTTTGTACTCTCTTTTCCACATTCTGTTCTCTCTCCCTCTCTGTCTCTCCCTCTCTCCCTGTCTCTCTCTTTCTCTATGTCTCTGTCTCTTTCTTAGTCCCCTCCCCCTTGCCTCCCCCCCCCTCCCCTCCACCTCAACCGCCCCCCTTTTCATTCGAATAATACAGAAATGTCGATTTCTAATTAATAATAACAATCATCATTATGGCAGAAATGATAATAATCCAAATAATAGTAATATCATTTATTGACTCACTTGTGTAAACAAAGTGAGTCTATGCTTTAACCCGGTGTTCGGTTGTCTGTGTGTGTGTGTGTGTCTGTGTGTGTGTCTGTCCGTGGTAAACTTTAACATTGCCATTTTCTCTGCAAATACTTTGTCAGTTGACACCACATTTGGCATAAAAATAGGAAAAATTCAGTTCTTTCCAGTCATCTTGTTTAAAACAATATTGCACCTCTGGGATGGGCACAAAAAATATATTAAAAAAGAGAAAAATATCATCATCTTAAATGAACAGACTATAAATAAATAAACGAACGATCGACTCGGGGCTGTCCTTTCTGCATCCCTCCATGCAGCTGGATGCCAGTTTCATTCACGGTGAACAAAACAAAACGAACAAGAGAGGCAAGGCCTTCAAGACTCACTTGTGATACACTTAAAAAAAAAAAATCCAAGCTTTTTATGTACTGAGTATAATTTCAAAATGTAATGTTTAAGATGAGAAAGATCAGTTTAAAGCAGATTAAGTCCCCTAGCATTAATTACAGAGTAATTTCCCTTTTTTACTATCTGCACCAAAACGTTTGCAAAATAAATAAAACTTCCATGCTTAGCAAAAGAAGTCCCTGTTTGAACAAAAAATGATAATAATGACTGCTCTTGTTGTTGGGTCAGAATATCAGATCAAAGTGCCAAGTTTAGAGAATACAAAAATATAAATATAACAGTAAATGCAGTTTGCATATAATTCGGCTTCTTTAAAAAAAATTTTTGTGCCTATCCCAGAGGTGCAATATTGTTTTAAACAAGAGGACTGGAAAGAATTGAATTTTTCCTATTTTTATGCCTAATTTGGTGTCAACTGACAAAGTATTTGCAGAGAAAATGTCAATGTTAAAGTTTACCACGGACACACACACACACAGACACAGACACACACACACACACACACACACACACACACACACACACACAGACAACCGAACACCGGGTTAAAACATAGACTCACTTTGTTTACACAAGTGAGTCAAAAACTAAAACAAAACAAAAAAACTGGGTTCCACCACCAAACTATCGGGAGCTACTACTACTAGTAGTAGTGGTAGTAGTAGTAGTAGTAGCCTAGTTCCCTGACTTGCTCTAGTCCAGCAAGTAAGTATTCAGGGTGCGTCACACAGAGCAACTAACGCTGACCCCGGACCTGGACATGCAGACGGGGGGAACATTTTCTACTCCAGGGAGCAGGCGGCATGGTTGGTTGGGTGGAGACTTGGTTTTACGCTTAGAGACTTCTTGGGGGGACAGGGCTGTGTGTGTGTGTGTGTGTGTGTGTGTGTGTGAGGGGGGAAGGGAGGTGCGGTCATTTGGCGTGTGATTTACTCTGCTTTGTGAACTCACGTTCGGATGTGTTGAAAGGTTCTTCTCGTCCCTCCAGTCTCTGTGTCTCGGTCTCTGTTTCTGTCTCTGTTTTCTCTCTCTCTCTCTCTCTCTCTCTCTCTCTCTCTCTCTGTTTTTCTCTCTTTCTCTCTCTGTTTCTCTCTCTCTCTGTCTGTCTGTCTGTCTGTCTGTCTGTCTCTCTCTGTCTGTCTGTGTCTGTTTCTATCTCTCTGTCTGTCTTTGTCTCCGTCTCTGTTTCTGTCTCTGTCTCTCTGTCTGTCTCTGTCTCTATGTCTGTTTCTGTCTGTCTGTCTGTCTGTCTCTCTCTCTCTCTGTCTGTCTGTTTCTGTCTCTGTTTCTCCGTCTGCCTGTCTGTTTCTGTCTCTGTTTCTCTGTCTCTGTCTGTCTCTTTCTCTCTGTGTCTGTCTCTGTCTGTTTCTGTCTGTCTCTGTCTCTCTGTCTGTTTCTGTCTCTGTTTCTCTGTCTTGTCTCTCTCTCTGTCTGTTTCTGTCTCTGTTTCTCTGTCTCTCTCTGTTTCTGTCCTCTCTCTCTCTCTCTCTGTCTCTCTGTTTCTGTCTCTGTCTCTCTGTCTGTTTTTGTCTCTGTTTCTCTGTCTCTCTCTGTCTGTTTCTGTCCCTTTTTGTCTGTCTCTCTGTCTCTCTCTCTGTCTCTCTCTTTCTCTCTCTCTCTCTCTCCCTCTTTCTTTCTTTCTTAAGGGGGAGGGAGTGTGTGGATGGGTTTTGGGAGAGACATTGGTATTGGGAGTGAGGAAAGGGAGTCAATTATTGTTCAGTTTCACTAGATCACATGGTAATGTATTTGAGGAGTGTAATTCGTGGTGTTTTTTGTTGTTGTTTTTTTGTAATCGCGTGTGTGTTTGTGTCTGTGTGTGTGTTTGTATCTGTGTCTCTGTGTGTGCGTGTGCGTGCGTGTCTATGTGTGGGCGTGTCTGTCTGTCTGTCTGTATGTGTGTGTGTGTGTGTGTGTATGTGTGTGTGTGTGTGTGTGTTTGTGTACATGATTGTTTATCATTAGCGTTCGCTTTGTGTGTGTGTGTGTGTGTGTGTGTGTTAGAGAGAGAGAGAGAGAGACTCTGTGTGTGTGTGTGTGTGTGTGTGTGTGTGTGTGTGTGTGCGTGCGTGTGAACATTTCCTCTATCCTGTGAGTTTTTATTGTGTTTCTTTTTATGACGTTGTTGAAAAACAAGACATTTCATTTATATTGTGTGTACCGAAAATAATTTCTCAAATAAAGAATGAACTAGACGAACACTAAGAAAAAATCACAATGAAAAGAAAATTTCCGCACAAACAATAGTAAAGAAGGCGTTGTAAAGCGTGTGTCTTACAAGAACTGTAAAGCACGATGATCCACCCACTCACGGTTTCCTCTTTGGAATCATTATTGAAGAAAGCAGTGTCAGACTGTCGTGTAATACATTCGTTTTATTGACTAGGAAAAGGCGTTCAGCTGGGTAAACAGTAAATCTAGATCCTCCTGCAACATAAAAATACATGGACAAAGCCATACCTGTTTTGTAAAAATCTGCTTGTAGATATTTGCTTATCAGAGTTCATCTACGATATAATGATGTCAGAGGTGTTTGAAGTGATGACTGGGGTTAGACAAGGCTGTGTAGGATCACCGCTTCTGTTTCTCACTGTCCTCCATTTGGTTTCATAATTTCGTAAGCCAGTTCATAAAAAGTATCCCGTGACGACAGACTGCAGGGAAACATGTGGCTTGGGGATAACAGAACACATTTTAATGTTTATTTCCGTTTTCAGGAAAAATGGCGAAAGCAACTGGGAACATGTTATCACAGAAAGAAAATAATAGAAAAGAGGACGAAATATCAAAAAAAGAATATGGGGAAGAGTGAAAAGGGGGAAGGATGCAGAGGAGGAAAGAAGACAAAGAAAATTTGTTTCAAAAGAAACTGAAGTGAGAAAAGAAAGAAAAAAGGACAACAAAAACCAAGTAAATTAGGAAAGGGAACACGCTTTCACGCGTAAACTCAGTCTATCAATCAGCACAGCTGACATGTTGCACGGTTTGCGTTTCCGGCTCTGCGATAATAACCCGATTGTTAATTGTCCAGCTGTCAGCCAGCCTAAAATTACACAGCAATTAAAATTCATGAAAACAAGCTCTCCGCGTGAATGGCCCATTGTCTGTGTCTCACACACACACACACACAGACACAGACACACACACAGACACAGACACACACACACACACACACACACACACACACACACACACACACACACACACACACACACACACACACACACACCATCACTGCTTTCTTGTTTAACATTCTCTTCATTGAAAAAAAAAGAAGAAGAAAAAAACACACATTCTACTGAATAACGAACGCATACTGTTTTCTACATTCGCACGCACATATGAGAAGAACACCTTGTCATGTCTCAACCATTTCTGAATACAGACAACTGTGTTCTGTCTAGATCATTTTGATGTGGGGAAAGATTAATATCCAGTGCAATATAATACTGTAACTCCCCTAATGTACACGTTGTATTTTTATTTGTAGACTTTCTCAGGAGGAAAAAAAACAACGACAACATAAAACAACAGAAATAAGAAACAAAAACAACAACAACAACGATAACACACACCGAGACCATTATACAGAACTCTGTTCTGCCTAGATCGTTTTCATGTGGGGAAACATTAATATCCAGAGCAATATAATATTGTAACTCCCCAATGTACACGGTGTATTTTTATTTATAGACTTTTCTCTGGAGAAAAAAACAACATCGACAACATAAAACAACAGAAAATTAACTGGAAACAAAAAACAGCAAAAGCGATAACAAACATCGAGACTATTATACAGAACTCTGTTCTGCCAAGTTCATTTCGATATGGGGAAAGATTGATATCCAGAGCAATATATTATTGTAACTCCCCAATGTACACATTGTATAATTTGTATTTTTGTATCTATAGACTTTTGTCTGAAAAAAAACAACACGAAAAACAACACAAAAAAGAAACAAAAACAACAAAAACGATAACACACATCAGACTTTGTTCTACCAACATCATTTTGATGTGGGAATGATTAATACTCAGAACAGTACAATACTGTAACTCCCCAGTGTGTGCACGTTATATTTGTATCTATCGACTTTTGCCCTATCATCATCAACAACAAAACATAAAACAACACACACAAAAAACTGAGAGACAAAAACTTCCACAAAAGCAGTAACTCACACAGAAACCTTTACACAGACCGTGGGTATGATACGGAACGTGATTTTTACTCTCTCCCCCATCGTAATTTGTGGTCTGGCCGCTGGTCTTTAGGACAATAAACTGAGGTCCTTTGTGAACTTTCACTTTCGGTTTCAGTTTGTGAACTTTCGCTTTCGGTTTCAGTTTCAAGGAGGCGTCAGTGCATGCGGACTGGTCCATATACGCTGCATGACATCTGCTTTCAAAATATATGATCTTTGTTCTAAATTGATGCACGTATAAGAACCCACGTCAACGAAAAGGGGTTGTCCCTGGCAAAATTAGCAAAATCATATTATAGTAAAATCCCACTTTGATAGTAAAACTTATGAATTTACAGACAGATAGAAATGATGATGATAAAAAAATATAAGGGTGGTGATGTACTCTAGGGACACGCTCTCCGCAAGGAGAGCAGCCCGAGTTTCACACAGAGAAATCTGCTGTGACAAAAAGTAAGGCAGTACAGTACAATACAATACAATACAATACAATGCAATACAATACAATACAATACAACGCAACGCAACGCAGCACATTACAACACAACACAGTGCAACACAATTCAATACATTACGATACAGTACAATACAATACAATACAATACAATACAATGCAACGCAACGCAACGCAACGCAACGCAGCACATTACAACACAACACATTGCAACACAATTCAATACATTACGATACAGTACAATACAATACAACGCAACGCAGCACATTACAACACAACACATTGCAACACAATTCAATACATTACGATATAGTACAATACAATCCAATGCAATACAACACAATTCAATATATTACGATACAGTACAGTACAATACAATACAATATAATACAATACAATTCAACGCAACGCAGCACATTGCAACACAACACAATACATTACGATACAATACAATGCAATCTAACCCAGCCTGATCCAATCCAATCCGGTACAGTACCTCACCACA
>NC_134905.1:14209960-14217460 GCF_041734735.1 Babylonia areolata
TATCCATGTTGTTTTTTCTTCTTCTTCATCTGTGTGCAGGAAACAAAGTACAAGGCAAGGTGCGTCGTGTGATTCGGTAACTTGGACAGACCAGGAAGGGTGAAGTGTGAGTCTGGGAGCCGGAGATATTTCACGTGGGTTGTTGGGGGGTCTTTTTTTTTTGGGGGGGGGGAGGGGGGGGGGGCAGGGGGGGATGTTTTTCATCTTTCACCAGCTTCGGTTGCCATAATTTCGATTCCAAGAAATCTCTCCTTCCTTTTTATTTTATTTTATTTTCAAAATATTTTTTATTCATTCGGTTGTTGTTGTTTTTACAACGCACAAACCTTAATACTAAACAATACAGATACAACACATCACATGAAATCAATGCATAAATAAGAAAAAGAAGTGTAGTAAGATATAGGACAAATATAGAAGGAGGATATAGGATACAATATACAATATATATATATATATATATATATATATATATATATGTATATACTGCACTTTTTCTTTTATGACTATAAACTGCTATATTCTGCACTTTTTCTTTTATTACTATAAACTGCACGAGCGACAAAGGGAAACAACACTAAACACAGTAACGACAGTATATGAAAGACAGACAAAGACAGTCGACAAGAAGGAGAAAAATGACACTAAGGACACTTCCTTTATTTGAACAAATAGAAACCTCTCCTTTGTAAGGACAAAACTAAGGACACTTTCTTTATTTGAACAAATAGAAATCTCCTTTGTAAGGACAAAACTAAGGACACTTCCTTTATTTGAACAAATAGAAACCTCTCCTTTGTAAGGACAAAACTAAGGACACTTTCTTTATTTGAACAAATAGAAATCTCCTTTGTAAGGACAAAACTAAGGACACTTTCTTTATTTGAACAAATAGAAACCTCTCCTTTCTTTTCTGTTCAGGGGGAAACCCCAGCAGAGGTGGTGTAGTGATTGCTGTCATAATTCTCGGTCGCTTGTAGAAGTGCTTTTTTTTTTACTCACTTGTGTAAACAAAGTGAGTCTATGTTTTAACCCGGTGTTCGGTTGGCTGTCTGTGTGTGTGTCTGTGTGTCCGTGGTAAACTTTAACATTGACATTTTCTCTGCAAATACTTTGTCAGTTGACACCAAATTTGGCATAAAAATAGGAAAAATTCAGTTCTTTCCAGTCATCTTGTTTTAAACAATATTGCACCTCTGGGATGGGCACCAAAAAAAAATTTAAAAAAAGAAGCCTAATTATATGCAAACTGCATTTACTGTTATATTTATATTTTTTGTATTCTCTAAACTTGGCACTTTGACTTCTTATTCTGACACAACAACAAGAGGAGTCAATATTATCATTTTTTGTTCAAACAGGAACTTCTTTTGCTAAGCATGGAATTTTTATTTATTTTGCAAACGTTTTGGTGCAGATAGTAAAAAAGGGAAATTAGTCTGTAATTAATGCAAGGGGACTTAATTTATCACAAGTGAGTCTTGAAGGCCTTGCCTCTCTTGTTTTGCTTCTGTGAAACCAACGACTGGTGAATAATTATGGCCTGTGCTTGAGAAGGTAGTTGTGACACCCAGTTAGAGACACAAGATATGTTCGTGGACAGGAAGAAGTGAAAGACTTCAGCAGAAGTGTCCCCTTCTTTTGTAGAAGCAACACCTTCTCAGTCCGACAAAAGAAATGATATATGTGCTGTAAAATCATTCAGAAAGCGATAATAATGATAACGATAAGACATTTTACATGATGATTCTACATCAAGAAATGAACGACACGATACCGAAATGAAAAGAGCCTTTTATATTGAGAAATGATGATAATAATAATAATAATAATAATTATTATTATTATTATTATTATTATTATTGTATTTATATAGCGCTGAATCTTATGCAGAAACAAATTAAAGCGCTTTCGCACCAGTCATTCACACGCATGCATAACTCATGCATGATCATAGGATCATTTCACATTCTGCTGTGACACGTTCAGTGGTGACACAATCATAGGATCATTTCACATTCTGTAATGACACACCCATAGGATCATTTCACATTCTGTAATGACACAATCAGTAGTGACACAATCATAGGATCATTTCACATTCAGTAATGACACAATCATAGGATCATTTCACTTTCTGTAATGACACAATCAGTAGTGACACAATCATAGGATCAGTTCACATTCAGTAATTACTCACTCATAGGATCATTTCACATTCTGTAATGACACACTCATAGGATCATTTCACATTCAGTAATGACACACTGATAGGATCATTTCACATTCTGTAATGACACACTCATAGGATCATTTCACATTCAGTAATGACACACTCATAGGATCATTTCACATTCAGTAATGACACACTGATAGGATCATTTCACATTCTGTAATGACACACTCATAGGATCATTTCACATTCAGTAATGACACACTCATAGGATCATTTCACATTCAGTATTCAGTAATGACACACTCATAGGATCATTTCACATGCTGTAATGACACACTCATAGGATCATTTCACATTCTGTAATGACACAGTCAGTAGTGACACACTCATAGGATCATTTCACATTCTGTAATGACACGCTCATAGGATCATTTCACATTCAGTAGTGACACAATCATAGGATCATTTCACATGCTGTAATGACACACTCATAGGATCATTTCACATTCTGTAATGACACAATCATAGGATCATTTCACACTCAGTAGTGACACAATCATAGGATCATTTCACATTCAGTAATGACACAATCAGTAGTGACACACTCATAGGATCATTTCACATTCAGTAGTGACACAATCATAGGATCATTTCACATTCAGTAATGACACAATCAGTAGTGACACACTCATAGGATCATTTCACATTCTGTAATGACACAATCATAGGATCATTTCACATTCAGTAATGACACAATCAGTAGTGACACACTCATAGGATCATTTCACATTCAGTAATGACACACTGATAGGATCATTTCACATTCAGTAATGACACACTCATAGGATCATTTCACATTCAGTAATGACACTCATAGGATCATTTCACATTCAGTAATGACACACTCATAGGATCATTTTGACACAATCATTGGATCATTTCACATTCAGTAATGACACACTCATAGGATCATTTCACATTAGTAATGACACACTCATAGGATCATTTCACATTCAGTAATGACACAATCACAAAATCATTTCACATTCAGTAGTGACACAATCACAAGATTATTTCACATTCAGTAGTGACACATTCAGTAATGACACAATCGTAGAATCATGTCACATTCAATAATTCAATAGAGATACCATCACAGGATCATTTCACAACCAGTGGAGGCCCAGTCATAAGATAATTTCAAATTCAGTACTAACAAAACCAAAGGATCAGTTCACACCCAATAGAGATATACAAAAATATGATAATTTCACATTTAAAAGTGACAGAATCATACATGTTGATAAATTACCCTTGGTTTGGGGGAGATATAATCAGGATCATTTTACATCCAGTAATGATACAGCCATACATTCTAATAAATGACGATTGTTCCTTTAGATGATGCAACGTAACTATTCTCCATTTGTTTCTTTTAGACGCTGAAGATACAGTCAGTCTGTGGACGAGGAAAAGGAAACAGATGAACCAGAGTTTCACGGAAGAATCCTTCCCCGTTCAGGAGTGACCACCCGGAACCTTCTGACGCTTCAGGCTATTCTCATTCTTCGACAGAAAGAAAGAAGAAGAAAAGGAGGAGGAGGAGGTGGAGGAGTCGGTTGTGTAAAAATTCACAGATTCTGGGATACGTAGAAGAGAAAGCTTCCTTTCTTACCCGCGCCATCACCCCTCCCTCGCGGAGTAAGAAGGGGGGAGGGGGACAAGGGTTCGTTTGTGTTAAAGATCCACAGATTATTGGAATACGCAGAGAAGAGATCTTCGTTTCTTGCTCACGCCATCATCGTACTCTCGGAGGAGGAAGAAGAGGAGAAGGAGGAGGTTTTTTTTGTGTGTAAAAGATTCACAGATTCTTTGAACAACTGCAACGCAGAGAAGAAACCTTCCTTTTTTTTGTTACCAGATGCTGAGGGTTCGTTCGTGTAAAGAAAGATCAACAGATTCTTGGAATACCACCACACACAACAAAGAGATAGACCACTTTTCCACACCCATCCCTCCACCCACCCACGCCACCACCACAACCACAACCACCACCACAACCACAACCACCACACCACACCTCGCGGCCTCCATGTGGCCGCAGCGATGACCTCAGGAGGCCTGGGAGGAGGGACGCCCCCCGCCGTCACCCGACTGCCCCTGTCCACCTGGGTGGTGGTGGTGGTGGGGGTGGTGGTGTGCTGGACGGTGGCGCCCCCTGTCGGGGGCAGCGCGCACCTCATCCTGTGGGGCAGGTGCTACTCGTACTGCCTTCAGCAGCACCTCACGAAGGGCGGGAGGCTCCAGGGGCAGTCGGCAGCGTCGGCGTCTGCCCCGCTGCACCATCAGTCGGTGAGTATTTTTTGTGTGGTGGGATGTGTGTGTGTGTGTGGGGGGGGGGGGGGGTTGTGGGGGGGGGGGGGGTTCGCATTTGTGAGGGTAAGGTTGGGGTTAGGGTATGTTCCTCTGTGTGTGTGTGTGGGGGGGGGGGGGTCGTATTTGTGAGGGTAAGGTTGGGGTTAGGGTATCTTCCTATGTGTGGGTGTGCGCAAAATCGCACTGGCTCTTAGTGCTGCAGCCATGGGGGCTGTTTCGCCTTTGGGAACCATCCCAACGCTGACTGCCCTAAAAACCCTTTTGGTGTCTCCACTATAATCAAATTCTAGCCCAGGTAATCAGAAGGGCAGCTGCCTCCTCTGCTGTTCTGATGGTGGTCAGACACGACTGACTATCATACCATTTACATATGTGGGTGGTGGGTGGTGTCTCGTCGGGTCGTGAAAACCTTTGTTGTAAACAACGCACTCAGGCATTAACCATTGAGAAATTATACATGTGAAGGTGAAGAAAGAGAGACAGAGAGAGAGAGGGGAATTGAAAGAGGGTGGAGTGAGGGAGAGGAGGGCGAAGACAGAGAGAAGACAAAACAAGACAAGCGGTCCATCATTAACTCTCTCCATACGAACGGCGAAAGAGACGACGTTAACAGCGTTTCAGCCCAATTACCATCATCAAAATATTGCAAGCGGAAGGCTCTTATACTGAAGAGGTGAATGTTGACAAAGAATACCACAATTCTGACGACGGAAGCTAAAGGTTGGGTCATTCAGACACCCACTGGACATCCGAGGGGTCTGTGTAGAGGAGAAGAGAGGACTGGCCGTAATTGACGTGCAGTTTACAATCAACCCTCACCCTTAACCCTTTCACCGCCAGTCAATTTAGAGTACAAAATTCCCTTTTGGTATAAACACAGAAAAGACAGTGGCTGAGAATAGCTGGGGATTCCCCCTGCGATGTATAGGAAACATGGCCTATCCTACCACCGAACATTAAGAGCAGTAGGTTCATGGATAACAGACCAATGAATGGTCACCTTTCAGTGACATGGGTCCCCTACCACGCCTGTGCATAAATGGGAGCTTGGCGGTGAAAGGGTTAAGAGAGACGAATGTAAACGAAGCGATTTGTAGTAAACAAAAGGGAAACAAATAGAGCACATTGACAACCCATGACTGTACTGCAATTCAATGAACTAGAGGGACAAAGAGGAGAGAGAGAGGGAGAGACAGAGAGAGGGGTAGAAATACAGACAGACAGACAGAGAGAGGGAGGGATGAGAGGGAGAGACAGAGAGAGAGAGGTAGAAATACAGACAGAGAGAGGGGTGAGAGACAGAGAGAGAGGTAGAAATACAGACAGACAGTGAGAGGGAGGGGTGGGAGACGGAGAGACAGAGACAGAGAGAGGCAGAAATACAGACAGAGGGGTGAGAGAGGGAGAGACAGAGATAGGTAGAAATACAGACATAGAGAGGGAGGGATGAGAGGGAGAGAGAGAGAGAGAAATACAGACAGACAGACAGAGAGGGAGGGGTGAGAGACAGAGAGAGAGAGAGAGGCAGAAATACAGAGAGAGGGAGGGATGGGAGAGACAGAGACAGAGAGAGGTAGAAATACAGACAGAGGGAGGGATGAGAGAGGGAGAGACACAGAGAGAGGTAGAGGTAGAAATACAGACAGACAGAGAGAGGGGGGGAGATTGAGAGAGAGGATGTGAGAGAGAGGAACAGAGACAGAGAGAAAGAGGGGATAGAGAGAGAGAGAGAGAGGACGTGACGAAACGATTTTTCATTTAACCACACACAGAGAGAGGGAGGTAGAAAGAGGGAACACTGAACATTGAAATGTTCAATGTCATCAGCTGTACAGCTGTAGTGACGTGGGGGTGTAAATCATAACAATAATGGTGAAAACAATGAAACAGAATCGAACACACACAAAAAAATGCTTGGGGTCAAATAAACTTACTCTCGACCATCCATTTTTTTCAAGTTGGTAACGCCAAAAATTATGCTTTTGTCAATCCGCGTATTGAAGCTAATAACATGTATTACTCTTCTTTCGAAAACTATTATGCTTCAGCAATAAACTTCGCCTCGCCAGTGGTCTTATTGTATCGTCATCATAACTCATTTTTAACACACCAATGACATGCTTACTCCTTGCAATACCTGTTTGGGAAATGACGCATTTATCACGAGTATTATCATAATATGCTTTACAATGACATTTAAAAAAAAAAAATTCAGATGTGTTTCGTCAAGAGAGAGAGAGAGAGAGAAAAGGAACGGGCGTTCTATTCAATCGGGACACTGGTTATGGGTTCCACCCATCGTGTAAAGTGTTCTTAAAATTCCACCCAGGTCATGTTTTGTTTGTTTTGTTTTGTGTTACTCTAAGCGTCCTAGCAATCATCCAGATCCCCCCGCCCCCGCGTCCCCCCCCCACCACCCTCTCCCTCTCTCTCCCTCTCTCCATCCCTCTCCCGTTTAGCTATGGTAAAAGTTTATTCGTGTATCGTAATGATTATTTGGAGTGTTTCTGCTGATTTGATATTTTATGATTTTACTTTCTCTCCCGTGTTGTAGTTTTGTTTTCTGACTTCTTTCCATGACTTTTTTTTTCCTTTCTTCTTTTGACCTATGGATGGGGGAGAGAAGAAAAAAAAAAGCATTGTATTTTTACTCTGTATCCGCAGTAAATAAAGATCGTTCATAATTTTATGTTAATCCATTCACTGATTCATTCATTCACTCCCCCTCCCTCCCCTTCCTCTTCTTTTTTTTTTTTTTTTTCTTTGCACTCTTTTTTTGGGAGAGACCGAAAAACGTCCCGTTAGTTACCAGACCATGCCAAATTATACAGACCACGCCAGATTATACAGACGCACGCCAAGGACAAATTATTCAGACCACGCTACATTATAGACCACGCCAAATTATACAGACCACGCCACATTGCACGCACAGATCACCAAATTTG
>NC_134905.1:14227460-14232460 GCF_041734735.1 Babylonia areolata
CAGTCTCCACCCCCACACCCCCAAGCCTCAATCCCTTAGACACACACAGAGAGAGAGGGGGAGAAGGACGTTGGGGGGAGGGGCGGGGGGTGGGGAGGGGGAGGAGGAGGAGGAGAGGGGTGGTGGGGGTGGTGGTGGTGTTCGGCCCTTGAACAAACACAGCTTGCTTTTCTGTTTTTCGTGGAGCTCTAACGCTTCCCCCCCCCCACTTCCACCCACCCCCCACACCCCCCACAACCACCTCCGCCCACTCACACCCCCGCTGGGGACTTACTTAGCTGAACCAGAGCGTGTAATACACCCCCCCTGGCCCTCCCTTTCCCCCACCCCCCACTCCCCTTCTGTCTTCACAGGGGGGATATTATTAGTTCAGGACAGAAGAATGGGCTGGCCAGGGGTGTAGGTAGGTGTTTCAACAAGTCTGCCTTCCCCCCCCCCCACCCACCCACCCACCCCGGCCCCTACCCTTCACCCACACCATTCATCCTCACCGCAGACATACATACAGACAGACACAATCTCTCTCTCTCTCTCTCTCTCTCTCTCTCTCTCTCTCTCTCTCAAACAAATGTCTATATGATGGGCACATTGTTTAATTAAGTATATATTCATTCAGTTTGTACTTGTTGTTGTTGTTGTTGTTGTTGCTATGGATAACACAATGTTATATGCAACCTCACCGATCCACCCTTCCCCACTGTATTGTGGCCCAAGGCCGAGGTACATTAAACTTTCTGAGTTCTGAGTTCTCTGTCTCTCTCATCACGTACGGATTTGTCCGAATGCAGTGACGCCTCCTTGAGCTACTGAAACTGAAACTCTCATCACGGAAATAATTAATTCACTCCATGAATTATTTGTTTAATTACTCATTTATTGGGGGGGGGGAGGTGGGGGATGAGAGGGGGGTGGGAGGTGGGGGTCTTTCCTTTTCTTTTTTTTTTCCTCGTGTAAAATAATGATAATGTATCTGTGGACTGTGAACCCCCCATTGAAAGGGGCTGTGGCCTATTCTATAGTGTCGGTGTCAGTCTCTCTCTCTCTCTCTCTCTCTTTCTCTCTGTATATAAATATAAATATATAAATACACACACACACACACACACACACACACACACACACACACACACACACACACATTCAACTTTGATCAAGCAGAAAGCATTATCGGTAACAAATATATACATACATCTGTATTTGACTGTTTTTGGATCTTTGTGAGAGGGACTATCGACACGGGGGAGTATCGGGCTGACCCCCTCTGTGTGTGTGTGTGTGTGTGTGTGTGTGTGTGTGTGTGTGTGTGTGTATGTTTGTTTCTCTTTCTATGTCTCTGTCTCTCTCACTCTATCTGTCTCTGTCTCATTTTCTCTCTCTCTCTGTGTCTCTCTCTCTATGTTTGTTTCTCTTTCTATGTCTCTGTCTCTCTCACTCTGTCTCTGCCTCTCTCTCTCTCCCTCTCTGTCTCTCTATGTTTCTTTTTCTATGTCTCTGTCTGTCTGTCTGTCTCTCTCTGTCTCTCCCTCTCTCTGTGTTTTTCTCTCTATGTCTCTGTCTGTCTGTCTGTCTCTCTCTCTCTGTCTCTCTCCTTCTCTGTCTCTCTATGTTTCTCTTTCTATGTCTCTGTCTCACCCACTCTGTCTCTCTCTCTCTCTGTCTCTCTATGTTTCTCTCTCTATGTCTCTGTCTCTCTCACTCTGTCTCTGTATGTCTATCTGTCTGTCTCTCTGTCTCTGATTCTCTCTCTCTCTCTCTCTCTCTCTCTCTCTCTCTCTCTCTCTCTCTCTCTGCCTGTGAAAGAGAGAGAATTCCACTGACAAAAAAAAAAAAAAAAAAAAAAATCAGTGAGCCTCACACCCACGACATGTCGCCTCACCTTTTGGCAGTTTCATTCTGTCACTTTACGTTAAGTCGCCAAAAGAAGAAAAGAAGAAAGAAAAAAAAAAACAACTAAACTAACCGAACATTGGTTTAATAATAATAATAATAATAATAATAATAATAACGCCCAGGGAAGGAAGGGAAAGGTTGGCTGGAGAGGAGAAGGGTAGAGGTAGGGTAAGGGGACGGTGGGGGGCTGGGGGGGGCCCAAAGCGTGAGCGATTACACACACCCACTGATAGGTTAGTATGGAGGGAAGCGGTTGGGTGGAGGTAGAGGTAGGCGTAGGGGTGAGGGGTGGGGGCCCAAAGTGCGAGTGGTTACACACCCTACTGTGGCCGCCACAATGGGAACAACGTGTGACCGATTAACTGCTGACGTCAGCACTGACCGACCGCCTAGTGAGCTACTGACCTTCTTGGGGTGGTGACTGGACAAGGGAAAACGGGGTGCGTGTATGTAGAGGGGGGGGGGGACGGGGGGAGGGTGCAGGGAGGGGGGGGGAGGTCTTGGAGCTGGGGGGTGGGTGGGCTAAGTCCTTGCATGCACTGCTGTACATAGTCTTTGTACCCTTTATATATCGCGTCTGCGCGTGCTATAATGGGTGTGTGGGCTTGGGGGGCAGGGGTGAGAGAGAGAGAGAGAGAGAGAGTGTGTGTGTGTGTGTGTGTGTGTGTCTATCTGTCACAGTGTCTGTCAGCCTGTGTGAGTGTTTTGTGTGTATACTTGAATTTGCATGTGTGTCTGTGTATCTGTGTGTGTCTGTGTGCCTTTGAGTCTCTCTCTCTCTTTTTTCCTCTCTCTCTCTCTCTTTCTCTCTCTCTCTCTCCCTCCCTCTCTCCTTCTCTCTCTATCTCTCTTTCTCTCTCTCTCCCTCTCTCTCTGTCTATATATCTTTTTCTCTGTCTCTCTCCTCTCTCTCTCTCTCTCTGTGACACTCTATATACCACCTAAGTACTATCGACAGCCATGTTTATCCAAGCTGAGTTTATTATTGTCATCCACGAGACATGCTGATATATGGAATCTGGCACTGTTTTTACACCAGGCATTTAAATTTCGGGATATCGTGACATCTTAAGATGCTGTACCTCATTGCAGCGTTTATGTAATATGTGTACTTATTATGGTTGGTTATATATTTTCATTTTGTTTGTTATTAATTATATTGTCACTTACTCCTTCATAAGGGGCCTAGGCCTATTAATGAATAAATAATCTGAATCTGAATCTCTGTGACTCTGTCAGACACGTGTTGAAGATGAGTTCCATTTTTTTTTTTGAATGTTTCATGTATAACGAAATACGAAATAAGTTTTTGAATGGTTCTATCGATGTAGCACTGTCCGAGCTGCTCAAAGCAACTAACAGTACTCACAGATTCAATGTGTCAAGATATGTTTTTCATGCTATCAACATAGGGAGAAAGATTAAAAATCTAGAAATAATGTTATTATGCTGTTGCCTATTATGAATTTTTTTTCGCTTCACTGTAACCATGGTTTGATGTTCCCTTGCTCATGGTGAAAGACATCGTATTGTGATAAGATTACTACAGTGTTATTTGTCATTTGACAGCTTTAGTCGTCGTTTTACGTATTGTCCAATGTATATATAACTCTGTATGTCAACGCCTCAAAATGCAGGGTGCGTGTGACGAACTTTTGTTTTGACCCCTTACCGACCCTAGTCTTGTTGTATTGTGGCCCAAGGCCGATGTGCATTCTGAGTTCTTCTTCTTCTTCTTCTTCCTCTCTCTCTCTCTCTCTCTCTCTCTCTCTCTCATGACTGTTCTCTACGCATGCGTGGTTGTTTTGTTGGTGCTGAATTATCTCCCCTCAGCCCCAGCCCCGAATATTTTACAGTGTTGTTGGGATATATTTAACTATGCAAAAACAAAAAAAAGTTACTATGTTACAGTATTGTTCATATGATTATATAAATTGACTTTTCTTTTTATTCTTTATATCTTTCTTGCCAATACATTTCATTTGCTTGCGAACAAAGTACAATGTAAGATATCACGAGTCCAGTTAAGCGAAGTATTTGGCGCACAATTCTTCACCCATCTGACATTGAATGTGCTTTTTGAAACCTTTATTCAACAGAACTGTATAAATGAATGAGTAGATGAATAAATGAATAAATAAATAAATAAATAAAAGCGGGTCTGCATTTAACTTCGAATTTTTCACCCAATCAGAATATCTCGATTCTTCAAATTTGCTTTCTCGGTTCTTTCCTGTTCCTGACTCTTTTTTCTTGGCTAGTGTTAATAATAATAGTAATAATGGTATTTATATAGCGCTGGATCTTGTGCAGAGACAAATCAAAGTGCTTTCGCACCAGTCATTCACACGCATGCATAACTCTAAAACTGGAGAAACTAAAGACAAGGAAGGGCAGGCAAGGGAAGCTATTTTGGGAAGAGGTAGGTTTTAAGGCCAGACTTGAAAGAGCTGAGTGTGGAGACTTGACGAAGCGAAAGAGGAAGTTCATTCCAATCGCAAGGTCCAGAAACAGAGAAAGAGCGGTGGCCAACAGTCGAGTGTTTGAATCTGGGTATGCGTAAACAGAGTGGATCCGAAGCCGATCGTAGTGAGCGAGATGGAGTGTAGAGGTGAAGGCAGCCGCAGAGACAAAAGGGTTAACAACAAAACCCAACGCACGAAACTCCGTCACCTAAAACTATGTGACAGTGTTTGGTTTTGGGAGCGAGTCGGAGGGTTACAGCGTCCTCATTCACGTAAAAAAAAAGCATACCTCTTGTGACGTGAGTGTATGATGAAAGCTGCCAACACAGCCCTGAAGGCTTTTCTGCTAGCAGTGAAAGGAGTGTCAACATACATCTTGAAAGGAAGCTGTGTTTTACGCGGAGGCCACTAAAATAGCGTGCTCGCTCTCACCTTTGGACAATAGGAGGACTAGGAATGGTGGTGGTGTTTTATGAAGTTCCAGCCGCAAGGCTGTTGTTTTGCATTCCTTGTTTCTTCTCTGTCACTGTCGGTGTGTGTGTGTGTGTGTCTGTCTGTCTGTCTGTCTGTTTCTCTGTGTCTCCGTCTCTCTCTCCCTCTCCCTCTCTCTCTCTCTCTCTCTCTCTCTCTCTCCCTCTCTCCCCC
>NC_134905.1:14257460-14264960 GCF_041734735.1 Babylonia areolata
CCTGTCCTGTCCTGTCCCGTATTGCCCCTGTCCTACCCTACATGTCCTACCCCGTCCTGTCCTGTATTGCCCCTGTCCTACCCTGCATGTCCTACCCTGTCCTGTCCTGTATTGCCCCTGTCCTACCCTACATGTCCTACCCTGTCCTGTCCTGTATTGCCCCTGTCCTACCCTACATGTCCTGCCCTGTCCTGTCCTGTATTGCCCCTGTCCTACCCTACATGTCCTACCCCGTCCTGTCCTGTATTGCCCCTGTCCTACCCTGCATGTCCTACCCTATATGTCCTGCCCTGTCCTGTCCTGTATTGACCCTGTCCTACCCTACATGTCCTACCCTATATGTCCTGCCCTGTCCTGTCCTGTATTGCCCCTGTCCTACCCTACATGTCCTACCCTGTCCTGTCCCATCCCGTATTGCCCCAGTCCTACCCTACATGTCCTACCCTGTCATGTCTTGTCCCGTATTGCCCCTGTTCTACCCTACATGTCCTACCCTGTCCTGTCCTGTCCCGTATTGCCCCTGTCCTACCCTACATCTCCTACCCTGTCCTGTCCTGTCCTGTCCCGTATTGCCCCTGTCCTACCCTACATGTCCTGCCCTGTCCTGTCCTGTCCCGTATTGCCCTTGTCCTACCCTACATGTCCTACCCTGTCCTGTCCTGTTCCGTATTGCCCCAGTGCCTACCGTACATGTCCTACCCTGTCCTGTCATGTCCTGTCCTATTTTATCCTGTCCAGTCTTCAAGTATTAGGTGTCCTGTCCTGTCCTGTCCTGTCCTGTCCTGTCCTGTCCTGTATTGCTCCTGTCCTACCCTACATGTCCTACCCTGTCCGGTCATGTCCTGTCCTGTTTTTCCTGTCCAGTCTTCAAGTATCAGGTGTCCTGTCTTGTTCTGTCCTGTCTCGTAATTGACCCTGTCCTGTCTTATCTTGCCCTGTCCTGTCCAGTCCAGTCCAGTCCAGTCTTCAAGTATTAGGTGTCCTGTCCTGTCCTGTCCTGTCCAGTCTTCAAGTATCAGGTGTTCTGTCTTGTTCTGCCCTGTCCTGTCCCGTATTGACCCTGTCCTGTCTTATCTTGTCCTTTCCTGTCCAGTTTTCAGGTATCAGGTGTCCTGTCCTATCCTGTCCTGTCCTGTATTTCCCCTGTCCTACCCTACATGTCCTGTCCTGTCCTGTTTTGTAATGTTCTGTCTTCAAGAATCAGGTACCCTGCCCTGTCCTGTCCTGTTATGTTATGTCTGTATGTATGAACTGTCCTGTCCTGTCATGTTATGTCTGTAGGTATCAAGTACCCTGTCCTGTCATGTCATGTTATGTCTGTAGGTATCAAGTACCCTGTTCTGTCATGTCATGTTATGTCTGTAGGTATCAAGTACCCTGTCCTGTCCTGTCATGTTATGTCTGTAGGTATCAAGTACCCTGTCCTGTACTGTCATGTCTTCACATATCAGGAACCCTGCCCTATTCTGTCCTGTCCTAGCCTGTCTTCAAGTATCAGGTGCCCTGTCCTGTCCTGCCCTCTCCGGTCCTGTCTTCAAATATCAGATATCCTGTCCTGCCCTGCTCTGTCCCGTCCTGTCCTGCTCTGCCCTGCCCTGCCCTGTCCTGCCCTTCCCTGCCCTGCCCTGTCCTGCTGTGCCCTGCCCTGTCCTGCCCTTCCCTGCCCTGCCCTGTCCTGCTGTGCCCTGCCCTGCCCTGCCCTGCCCTGTCCTGTCCCGTCCCGAATTGCCCCTGTCGTGTCATACCCTGCCCTGCCCTGCCCTGCCCTGCCCTGTCCTGCCCTTCCCTGCCCTGCCCTGTCCTGATGTGCCCTGCCCTGCCCTGCCCTGTCCTGTCCCGTCCCGAATTGCCCCTGTCGTGTCATACCCTGCCCTGCCCTGCCCTGTCCTGTCCTGTCCCGAATTGCCCCTGTCGTGTCATACCCTGCCTTGCCCTGCCCTGTCCTGTCCTGTCCCGAATTGCCCCTGTCGTGTCATACCCTGGCCTGCCCTGTCCTGTCCTGTAGTTCCTCCCCCTTCCCTGTCCTGTCTTGTCTTGTCATGTCCTTTTCCTGCCATATCCTGTCATGTCGTTCCCTGTTTTGTCCTGTCCTGTCCTGCCTTTCTGTCATGTCCTGTCTTGTCCTATTCTGTACTGAGTGTCCTGTCTTTCTGCCCTGTCCTGTCTTGTCCTATTCTGTACTTAGTGTCCTGTCTTTCTGTCTTGTCCTATTCTGTACTTAGTGTCCTGTCTTTCTGTCCTGTCCTGTTCTGTCCTGTCCTATTCTGTACTTAGTGTCCTGTCCTGCCTTGTCCTATTCTGTACTTAGTGTCCTGTCCTGCCTTGTCCTATTCTGTACTTAGTGTCCTGTCCTGCCTTGTCCTATTCTGTACTTAGTGTCCTGTCTTGTCCTGTCCTGTCCTGCCCTGTCCTGTCCTGTTCTATACTTAGTGTCCTATCTTTCTGTGCTGTCCTGTCTTGTCCTGTCCTGTCCTGTCCTGTCTTGTCCTGTTCTGTACTTAGTGTCCTATCTTTCTGTGCTGTGCTGTCCTGTCCTGTTCTGTACTTAGTGTCCTATCTTTCTGTGCTGTGCTGTCCTGTCCTGTTCTGTACTTAGTGTCCTATCTTTCTGTGCTGTGCTGTCCTGTCCTGTTCTGTACTTAGTGTCCTGTCTTTCTGTGCTGTGCTGTCCTTGTCCTATTCTGTACTTAGTGTCCTGTCTTGTCCTGTTCTGTACTGAGTGTCCTGTCTTTCTGTGCTGTCCTGTCCTGTCTTGTCCTGTTCTGTACTGAGTGTCCTGTCTTTCTGTGCTGTCCTGTCCTGTCTTGTCCTGTTCTGTACTGAGTGTCCTGTCTTTCTGTGCTGTCCTGTCCTGTCTTGTCCTGTTCTGTGCTGTCCTGTCCTGTCTTGTCCTGTCCTGTCTTGTCCTGTTCTGTACTGAGTGTCCTGTCTTTCTGTGCTGTCCTGTCCTGTCTTGTCCTGTTCTGTACTTAGTGTCCTGTCTTTCTGTGCTGTCCTGTCCTGTCTTGTCCTGTTCTGTACTTAGTGTCCTGTCTTTCTGTCCTGTCCTGTCCTGTCTTGTCCTGTTCTGTACTGAGTGTCCTGTCTTTCTGTGCTGTCCCGCCCTTTCTTCCCTGTTATTCACTGTCATGTTCCGTGATTTTAATGTACTGCTCTGACTGTCCTTATTTCCTGTCTTGTCATGCGATGTGCGCGCGTTTGTGTGTGTGTGTGTGTGTGTGTGTGTGTGTGTGTGCTCGCGCGCGTGTGTTTGTGATGTGATATGTGTGTGTGTTGATGCTGATGGTTGTGCGTTTATTATCCTTCCAACCACTAACGCAATGGAAGGTTCAAATTAGATGTGAATTTTTTGTATGTGTCTTTGTGTGCTTGCATGTATGTGTGTGTGTGTGTTTGCGTGTTTGTGTGTTTGTTTGTTAATGCCTCTATGTGTGTGTGTGTGTGTGTGTGTACGTGTCAGTGTACGTGTGTATGTATTATATGTGTGTGTCTGTGTGCAGGTGGTTTGGAGCGACAGTCTCCCTCGAGCCAGTGCTCGCTACATGCGACTTCACATGCACAAACGTGTGCTGACTGCCGTGAGTATCAACATCAGAAAATGAGGGGTGGGAATAATGGGAATAATGAGGGGAGGGCGGGCGAGATAAAATGCTAATGTATTTTGCATTTGTATTTCTTTTTATCACGACAGATTTCTCTGTGTGAAATTCGGGCTGCTCTCTCCACAGGGAGAGCGCGTCGCTACACTACAGCGCCACACTTTTTTTTCGTATTTTTTCCTGTGTGCAGTTTTATTTGTTTTTCCTGTCCAAGTGGGTTTTTCTACAGAATTTTGCCAGGAACAACCCTTTTGTTGCCGTGGGTTCTTTTACGTGCGCTAAGTGCATGCTGCACACGGGACCTCGGTTGATCGTCTCATCCGAATGACTAGCGTCCAGACCACCACTCAAGGTCTAGTGGAGGGGGAGAAAATATCGGTGGCTGAGCCGTGATTCGAACCAGCGCGCTCAGATTCTCTCGCTCCCTTGGCGGACGCGCTACCTCTAGGCCATCACTCCACTTAATGCTGCAATGTATTAACAAACTTCTACCTCGCTGTGAAGACATCCTGTCACACTCCATCGAGGCTGCCATGTTAGTGTTTAAGCTGTATTGCCCCGTACATTTTGTCTAGCATTATTCGGGATTAACGGGATGTGCCAGTCTTAAACAAAAGCGGTTTTGTTTTTGCGCATTCGATTCTGTCATGGCTGCTGTGTGCATAATCATGTCAAACGATCTGTTGTGTACCTTGTTGGTAGGGAGAGTTTACCTGTTGTATGTCATTGATTCTTTTGAATTAAGTCATGTTGAATGTTTTGTGTCGAGTAGTTGTCGTCATTTGTTTTGCCGCACCTGATGTAATTTCTCTTAATGAGATAATAAAGTTCTTCCTATCTTATCTTATCTTATCTTACCCCTTTTTGTTGCTGTTTAATCCTTTACTGTCGTAGCCTCATTTTTCCTTCGTTGGACGCAGGAAAGGTGTGTCTTTATCTTAGTTTAATCCTTGATTCTCTCTCATCATCATTGTTCTTTCTTTGTACTCAGCAAGGGTGTGTCTTTGTCTTAGTTTAATCCTTAACTCTCTCATCATCATTGTTCTTTCTTTGTACGCAGCAAGGGTGTGTCTTTGTCTTAGTTTAATCCTTCACTCTCTCTCATCATCATTGTTCTTTCTTTGTACGCAGCAAGGGTGTGTCTTTCTCTTAGTTTAATCCTTAACTCTCTCATCATCATTGTTCTTTCTTTGTACGCAGCAAGGGTGTGTCTTTGTCTTAGTTTAATCCTTAACTCGCTCTCATCATCATTGTTCTTTCTTTGTACGCAGCAAGGGTGTGTCTTTGTCTTAGTTTAATCCTTGACTGTCTCATCATTATTGTTCTTTCTTTGTACGCAGCAAGGGTGTGTCTTTGTCTTAGTTTAATCCTTCACTCTCTCTCATCATCATTGTTCTTTCTTTGTACGCAGCAAGCGTGTGTCTTTCTCTTAGTTTAATCCTTAACTCTCTCATCATCATTGTTCTTTCTTTGTACGCAGCAAGGGTGTGTCTTTGTCTTAGTTTAATCCTTCACTCTCTCTCATCATCATTGTTCTTTCTTTGTACGCAGCAAGGGTGTGTCTTTCTCTTAGTTTAATCCTTAACTCTCTCATCATCATTGTTCTTTCTTTGTACGCAGCAAGGGTGTGTCTTTGTCTTAGTTTAATCCTTAACTCGCTCTCATCATCATTGTTCTTTCGTTGTACGCAGCAAGGGTGTGTCTTTGTCTTAGTTTAATCCTTAACTCTCTCATCATCATTGTTCTTTCTTTGTACTCAGCAAGGGTGTGTCTTTGTCTTGAATCCTTAACTCTCTCTCATCATCATTGTTCTTTCGTTGTACGCAGCAAGGGTGTGTCTTTGTCTTAGTTTAATCCTTGACTGTCTCATCATCATTGTTCTTTCTTTGTACTCAGCAAGGGTGTGTCTTTGTCTTGAATCCTTAACTCTCTCATCATCATTGTTCTTTCTTTGTACGCAACAAGGGTGTGTCTTTGTCTTAGTTTAATCCTTAACTCTTTCTCATCATCATTGTTCTTTCTTTGTACTCAGCAAGGGTGTGTCTTTGTCTTGAATCCTTAACTCTCTCATCATCATTGTTCTTTCTTTGTACGCAACAAGGGTGTGTCTTTGTCTTAGTTTAATCCTTAACTCTCTCTCATCATCATTGTTCTTTCTTTGTACGCAGCAAGGGTGTGTCTTTGTCTTAGTTTAATCCTTAACTCTCTCATCATCATTGTTCTTTCTTTGTACTCAGCAAAGGTGTGTCTTTGTCTTAGTTTGATCCTTGACTTTTTCATCATCATTGTTCTTTCTTTGTACGCAGCAAGGGTGTGTCTTTGTCTTAGTTTAATCCTTAACACTCTCTCTCATCATTGTTCTTTCTTTGTACGCAGCAAGGGTGTGTCTTTGTCTTAGTTTAATCCTTAACTCTCTCATCATCATCGTTCTTTCTTTGTACGCAGCAAGGGTGTGTCTTTGTCTTAGTTTAATCCTTAACTCTCTCTCATCATCATTGTTCTTTCTTTGTACGCAACAAGGGTGTGTCTTTGTCTTAGTTTAATCCTTGACTTTTTCATCATCATTGTTCTTTCTTTGTACGCAGCAAGGGTGTGTCTTTGTCTTAGTTTAATCCTTAACTCTCTCATCATCATTGTTCTTTCTTTGTACGCAGCAAGGGTGTGTCTTTGTCTTAGTTTGATCCTTGACTTTTTCATCATCATTGTTCTTTCTTTGTACGCAGCAAGGGTGTGTCTTTGTCTTAGTTTGATCCTTGACTTTTTCATCATCATTGTTCTTTCTTTGTACTCAGCCAGGGTGTGTCTTTGTCTTTGTTTCCTACCCACGTAGGACTTTGTTTTGTTGTTGACAGGACAGACACAGCTTTGTGCTTCACGGCCTCAACATGGGCACCATCTACTTTGTACAGGTAACACCGCAACACGTGTGTGTGTAAAACACTTCAGGGGGGTAGACATGTGGCTAGACATTACATTACACTTCTCAGTATATCCACTGCAGTCAAAAGGACATGTGGATAGACATTACATTACACTTCGAGTATATCCACTTCAGTTAGGCAGACTTGTGGATAGACATTACATTACACTTCTGAGTATATCCACTGCAGTCAAAAGGACATGTGGATAGACATTACATTACACTTCGAGTATAACCACTTCGGTTAAAAGGACATGTGGATAGACATTACATTACACTTCTCAGTATATCCACTTCGGTTAAAAGGACATGTGGATAGATACTTCATTACATTTCTGAGTATATCCATTTCAGTTAAAAGGACACGTGGATAGACATTACATTACACTTCTGAGTATATCCACTGCGGTTAAAGGACATGTGGATACACATTACATTACACTTCTGAGTATATCCACTTCGGTTAAAAGGACATGTGGATAGATACTTCATTACACTTCTGAGTACAACCACTGCAGTCAAAAGGACATGTGCATAGATACTTCATTACACTTCTGAGTATATCCACTTCGGTTAAAAGGACATGTGGATAGACATTACATTACACTTTAGAGTATATCCACTTCAGTTAGACAGACTTGTGGATAGATATTTCATTATACTTCTGAGTATATCCACTTCGGTTAAAAGGACATGTGGATAGACATTACATTACACTTCTGAGTATATCCACTTCGGTTAAAAGGATATGTGGATAGATACTTCATTACACTTCTGAGTGTATCCACTTCGGTTAAAAGGACATGTGGATAGATACTTCATTACACTTCTGAGTATATCCACTTCGGTTAAAAGGACATGTGGATAGACATTACATTACACTTCTGAGTATATCCACTTCGGTTAAAAGGACATGTGGATAGATACTTCATTACGCTTCTGAGTGTATCCACTTCGGTTAAAAGGACATGTGGATAGACA
>NC_134905.1:14269960-14284960 GCF_041734735.1 Babylonia areolata
TTCGTTCTGAAGAATAATTTACGCGTAGTATAGCCTAATTAACAGATCTTCACGAGTACAAGTGCTAAGGGAAACAACTCCATCGTTTTTACTTTGGAGAGTTAACGGCATGGGTTATCTCCACATAGACTGATATCGTCGAAAGTGGGTTGGGGCGGGAGGTTGGGGGGTGTGGGGGGGGGGGGGGGGGGGGGGGGGGTGCGTATACACACGAAGGGGGTTCAGGCACTAGCAGGTCTGCACATCATGTTGTCCTGGGAGGTCGGAAAATTCCCCACCCTTTACCCACCAGGCCAGGTGCCGTCACCGAGGTTCGAACCCGAGACCCTCAGATTGAAAGTCCAACGCTCTACGCATTCGGCTATTTATTAACTTGATTTAGATTTCACGTGGACTGTACCTTTTAACATAATTTCGGTTGCTGTTTATCAGCTTGCTTTTTTTTTTTTTTTTTTTTTAAACTGACCGGGTATTCAGCTCTTGAAGTGGCCCCCTTTTTTTTGCGGTCGACTGGGGTACGTACAAGCAAAGTGGCTTGATTTGACCCTTCCAGTGCCGAGCCTATTCTATGCCCAGTGACAGCTGTTTATCAAGGAATGCTTTAGTCACAGAGGCTGGACATAATAATTATTTCTTCTCCTTTCTTTTTTTTAAAATTTTTTTTTAAAATTCCAGCACATGGAGCGATGACCTCGTATAGGTAACGCGTCCGCGTAGGAAGCGAGAGAATCTGAGCGCGCTGGTTCGAATCACGGCTCAGCCGCCGATATTTCCCCCCCCCCCCCCACCCCCCCTCCACTAGACCTAGAGTGGTGGTCTGGACGCTAGTCATTCGGATGAGACGATCAACCGAGGTCCCGTGTGCAGCATGCACTTAGCGCACGTAAAAGAACCCACGGCAACAAAAGGGTTGTTCTTGGCAAAATTCTGTAGAAAACATCCACTCCGATAGGAAAAACGAATAAAACTGCACGCAGGGAAAACTGAAAAAATGGGTGGCGCTGTAGTGTAGCGATGCGCTGTCCCTGGGGAGAGCAGCCCGAAATTTCACACAGAGAAATATGTTGTGATAAAAGGAAATACAAATACAAAATACAAACTACTGAAAGAAAGTATATCCAGCATATGCTTTTCTGAAAGGAAAATAAATTACCTACCCAGTTACGACCATTTGAGATGAATGTGATAAATTTGCGATAGAAAAAATTCCTACAATGACACGAACGAAAAAGTAACACTTTTTTTTGCACACTGGGGAAGGGCGGAAATTTCTGTCCAGGGGGTAGGCACTGGAGGGGTTGTTGGTGTTTATTGATCTTGGGCGTGTGACGGGCGCAATAGCCGAATGGTTAAAGCGTTGGACTTTCAATCTGAGGGTCCCGGGTTTGAATCTCGGTAACGGCGCCTGGTGGGTAAAGGGTGGAGATTTTTCCCATCTCCCACGTCAACATATCATGTGCAGACCTGCCAGTGCCTGAACCCCCTTCGTGTGTATACGCACGCAGAGGATCAAATACGTACGTTAAAGATCCTGTGATCCATGTCAGCGTTCGGTGGGTTATGGAAACAAGAACATACACAGCATGCACACCCCCGAAAACGGAGTATGGCTGCCTACGTGGCGGGGTGAATAAACAAAACGGTCATACACTTAAAATGTTAAATGTTACGTGTTTGTCCGAGTGCGTATGTGTATGTGTGCGTGCCTGAAATCTGATTGTATGACACAGGAAACGAATGATGAGAGCCCCAATGGCAGCCGTCAGTCGGCTCTACCCAGGTAGGCAGCCTGGCGTGTAAATGTGTAAATTCACCCCGTGTTTGTAAAGCGCTTAGAGCTTGGTCTCCGACCGAGGACAGGTGCTGTATAATTATGTGTCCATATCAATCAATCGATCAGTCAACTGTGACAGGTAAAAATGCCCGCAAGTACCTGATCTACTGGAAGGCCGACACGTGTGCCCGCAACGAACACAGGAAGACCCACCCCAGATTAGAGACCTCCGCCACCAGTCACGTGAGTTGCCCGCCCACACCCCCACACCCCCACCCCTCCCCCCGGTCCCTCTCCCTACACGTCCACCCCCACCCACCCCCAACCCCAGTATAGTTTTAGTGGTGGTGGTAGTAGTGTTTTGCTGTCGTTGCCAAACTTGACGATAGAACAACAATCTACAGTCGTAATTATACTGAATACATTATTGTCATTGACGTACGTTCTCCCAGGCGCCCTCCTACACTCTCATCTCTCACGCCAACCCCTTCCTCCACCCCCAACCCCCACGCCCCACCCCCGCCCCCACCCTCCTTGCTTCCAGTTCCCATTCCTGTCTTCTGTTTCATTATGATTATTATTATTATTATATTTATTTTTATATAGCGCTGAATCTTGTGCAGAGACAAATCAAAGCGCTTTCGCACCAGTCAATCACACGCATGCATGCATGCATAATTCTAAAACTGGAGAGAAAAAAAACAACTGAAGACAAGGAAGAGGCAGGGAAGGGAGGCTGTTTTGGGGAAAGAGGTGGGTTTTAAATTAAGACCAGACATGAAAGAGCTGAGTGCGGAGACCTGACGGAGAGAAAGAGGAAGTTCAAGTTGGTTTGATTATGATCAACGTTTGCCTCTCCTGCCAGCTCCTGTGGATGTTGTTGTTTGCTGTTGTTGTTGTTGTTGTTGTTGTTGATGTTGTTTGCTGTTGTGATTATGAGTATTATTGGTGCGATTATGAGTATTATTGTTGTGGTGATGATGGTGTTGTTGTTCATGATGATCATCATTAGTAGTAGTAGTAGTGGTATCATCATCATCGTCATCATCATCATCATCATTAGTAGTAGTAGTAGTAGTAGTATTCCTGTTGTTCATGTTCTTGTTGTTTTCATTATTGTCATTGTCATCATTATTATTGTTATCATTTATTATTATCACTTTAATCAATCTTATTATCATGATCAGTTATCATTATGATTATCGCTTTTAATCATCATTTATCACTAACTGATAATAAAGTATCCTGAATTCCGTATCATGATTATCACTATTAATCATCATTTATCATTGTTATTATCAGTGTCAGTGATGGTGATGATAATGATCATCAGATCATCATCATGATCAAACCAGTAGTAGTAATACCAGCAGCAGCAGCAGCAGCAGCAGCAGCAGCAGCAGCAGTGGTAGTAGTAGCAGTAGCAGCAGCAACAACAACAGCAGTGGTAGTAGTAGTGAACAAGTAATAGTAGTAGTATTTTTTCTTATCGTTGCCAAACTGGACGACACGATTTTGTGCTAAACATCCATTGTCCATTGTCGTCGGCAGCGTAAGCAGCACTGACTTGAAGTTGTGTGCCTTGTGAATGGAGAGAGTTACCACTCTTTACTATTTAACCATTGTCACTGACCTCTACACTCCATCTCGCTCACTACGATCGGCTTCGGATACCCAGATTTAAACACTCGACTGTTGGCCGCCGTTCTTTCTCTGTCTCTGGACCTTGCGATTGGAATGAACTTCCTCTTTCGCTTCGTCAAGTCTCCACACTCAGCTCTTTCAAGTCTGGCCTGAAAAACCCACCTCTTCCCAAAATAGCCTCCCTTGCCTGCCTCTTCCTTGTCTTTAGTTTCTACAGTTTTAGAGTTATGCATGCGTGTGAATGACTGACTGGTGCGAAAGCGCTTTGATTTGTCTCTGCACAAGATTCAGCCCTATATAGATACCATTATTATTATTATTATTTATTATTACCTATACAATCATTTCCCCAGGCCCGATCCTTCACGCTCTACAACCTGAGGCCGCAGTGCGAGTACGCCGTGCGCGTGCAGGCCGTCAGGTCACGTGGGCGGACAGGGGCGGCAACCGTGACCAGCTTCCTCACCCCCTCCTGCCACCTCATCCCTGTGCGGCGGGGGGAGGGCCCCGAGTGCCGCACCTCGGGTAGGTGGTGTACCCGGGTGTGGTGGGGGTCGGGGGGGAGGGACACCCCGGGTAGTATTATAGGTGTGGGGTAGAGGGAACTTTGGGGTAGGTGTGTGAGAGAGAGAGACACCTCGGGTAGGTGGCGTACCGTGGGGGGCACACCCCGGGTAGTAGTATAGGTGTGGGGTAGAGAGAACTTCGGGTAGGTGTGTGAGAGAGAATCCTCGGGTAGGTGGTGTACCGGGCTGGGGGGAGGGACACCCCGGGTAGCAGTATAGGTGTGGGGTAGAGAGAACTTCGGGTAGGTGTGTGAGAGAGAATCCTCGGGTAGGTGGTGTACCGGGCTGGGGGGAGGGACACCCCGGGTAGCAGTATAGGTGTGGGGTAGAGAGAACTTCGGGTAGGTGTGTGAGAGAGAATCCTCGGGTAGCTGGTATATCGGGGTGGGGGGGGGGGGGAGGGACACCCCGGGTAGCAGTATAGGTGTGGGGTAGAGAGAACTTCGGGTAGGTGTGTGAGAGAGAATCCTCGGGTAGCTGGTATATCGGGGTGGGGGGTGGGGGGAGGGACACCCCGGGTAGTAGTATAGGTGTGGGGTAGAGGGAACTTCGGGGTAGGTGTGTGAGAGAGAATCCTCGGGTAGCTGGTGTACCGGGCTGGGGGGAGGGACACCCCGGGTAGTATTATAGGTGTGGGGTAGAGGGAACTTTGGGGTAGGTGTGTGAGAGAGAATCCTCGGGTAGCTGGTGTACCGGGGTGGGGGGAGGGACACCCCGGGTAGTAGTATAGGTGTGGGGTAGAGGGAACTTTGGGGTAGGTGTGTGAGAGAGAGAGACACCTCGGGTAGGTGGCGTACCGTGTGGGGCACACCCCGGGTAGTAGTATAGGTGTGGGGTAGAGAGAACTTTGGGGTAGGTGTGTGAGAGAGAATCCTCGGGTAGGTGGTGTACCGGGTTGGGGGGAGGGACACCCCGGGTAGCAGTATAGGTGTGGGGTAGAGAGAACTTCGGGTAGGTGTGTGAGAGAGAATCCTCGGGTAGGTGGTGTACCGGGTTGGGGGGAGGGACACCCCGGGTAGCAGTATAGGTGTAGGGTAGAGAGAACTTCGGGTAGGTGTGTGAGAGAGAAACCTCGGGTAGCTGGTATATCGGGGTGGGGGGGGGAGGGACACCCCGGGTAGTAGTATAGGTGTGGGGTAGAGAGAACTTCGGGTAGGTGGGTGAGAGAGAAACCTCGGGTAGCTGGTATATCGGGGTGGGGGGAGGGACACCCCGGGTAGTAGTATAGGTGTGGGGTAGAGAGAACTTCGGGTAGGTGTGTGAGAGAGAAACATCGGGTAGGTGGGGTACCGGGGTGGGCGGGAGGGACACCCCGGGTAATAGTATAGGTGTGGGGTAGAGAGAACTTCGGGTAGGTGTGGGAGAGAGAAACATGGGGTAGGTGATGTACGTGGGGGGCACACCCCGGGTAGTACAGATGTAGGAGAGAAAATCTTGGGGTAGGTGTGAGAGAGAGAGAGAGAGACACCATCTGGTAGTTGTGAGGGCCGGGTGTGTGTGTGTGTGTGTGTGTGAGGGACACCTCGGGTTGGTGTTTGGGACGGGTATGTGTGAAGGACACCTCGGGTATGTGTGTAGAGGCCACCCCGGGTAGGTGTGAGGGTCATATCGTTGTGAGGGACGGGTATAGGTGAGGGGGACACCTGCGTCGGGTATGTGTGTGAGGGACACCTCGGGTATTATATGTGTGACAGAGAACATCGGGTTTGTGTGAGAGAGACTAATCTCGAGCGGGCGGTTTTTTTACAGTCTTCAGAGCTTTTTTGTCGTCGTCGTCGTCGTCGGTGTTGTTGTTGTTGTATGCTGTTGTTGTCTTGTGTGTGTGCGTGTGTCGGGGGAGAGGAGTGGGGGTAGGGGTGGGGGTGGGGGGCTCTGTGTGTGGTTGTCTGTGTGTGTAGTGTGTGTGTGTGTGTGTTGTGTAAGTGTGTATGTGTTGCATAAGTGTGTGTTTGTGGCTCTGTATGTGGCTTTGTATGTTTGTGTGTGTGTGTGTGTGTGTATGATATGAACCTAACACGACAAAAAGAATTAAGTGGCAAACAGACCATAGCAAAGAAAAAAAAAATGCACGTGACTATCAATCACACAAACCCACCCACCTTACCTTACCTTACCTTACCTCACCTTACCTTACCTTACCTTACCTTTAATTCTTTCTTCCATCGCACAGACACGCCAGGGGAGGTACAGGGCCTTCACGCCGAAACGTCCGCCTGCCTGACTGTGGTCCGTTGGCTGGCCCCCACCTCCTCCTCCTCCTCCTCCTCCTCCTCCTCCGTGGTTCAGCGGTATGAGGTGGTGTGGGGACGTACTGAGCCAGGAGGATTCTCCGCAGCCACTGTCATCTACACTTCGGAGCCACGACGTCTGTCTGTTCCGGGGGTCAGTTTTGGGGTGGGGGTATGTGTGTGTGTGTGGGGGGGGGGGGGGCTGAGGGAGTTGTAGTCTCGTTCGTTCATTTATCAGATGGATTCCCCCGTCTCCTCGACGAAGGCGGCAGTACGTCGCAGGTCCCGGCTCCAGTCCTCCGTAGAGCTTCCGGGCCGCTGGGATTGGGTTGGACCAGGTTTTCTCTCGGAGCGCTTGGTGGAGCGGGCAGGGAACTGCAGCAAATGTTCTGTTTTCTGGCTGCCTGTTCTGCAGGGGCAGTGCTCTGTGTCGCCGATACGGAGTTTCGTTGGGGAGGGAGGGGGGGAAAGGTGGTTGTGGGGGCTCGGGGGGGTGGTGTCGGGGGCCTGCACGTGCATACATGATTTTTGTATTTGTATTTGTATTTCTTTTTATCACAACAGATTTCTCTGTGTGAAATTCGGGCTGCTCTCCCCAGGGAGAGCGTGTCGCTACACTACAGCGCCACCCATTTTTTTGTATTTTTTCCTGCGTGCATATTTTATTTGTTTTTCCTATCGAAGTGGATTTTTCAATCTACAGAATTTTGCCAGGAACAACCCTTTTGTTGCCGTGGGTTCTTTTACGTGCGCTAAGTGCATGCTGCACACGGGGCCTCGGTTTATCGTCTCATCCGAATGACTAGCGTCCAGACCACCACTCAAGGTCTAGTGGAGGGGGAGAAGATATCGGCGGCTGAGCCGTGATTCGAACCAGCGCACTCAGATTCTCTCGCTTCCTAGGCGGACGCGTTACCTCTAGGCCATCACTCCACCATGATGATGGTGATGATAACAATAATGGTGAAAATAATAAGAAAAGTGATGATGATGATGATGATGATGATGATGATGATGATCGTAATAGTAACAATCACAATAATGATGATAATGATGATAATGATAATAAGAAGAGAAGAACGCGGGTCATGATGATGACAGTGTTGTTATTGATGATGATGTCAAGGAAAAAGAAGAAGAACAGAGATACTGGATCGTTAAAATCATTTTTAACCTTTGACTACGATGACGATGGTGATGATGATCAGTATGATTAAACGTTAATAATCTTGAACACACACCAGTAAACATGAACAGATTTCTGCATTACGGAGGTATGTCATGCATACCTATGACATCAAGACATGCAGAGGCACACACGCACACGCACACGCACGCACACACATACACATACACATACACATACACATTTTGTGCGCCCTTGTTTGTTTATTCATTTATTTGTTTAGTTTATTTATTGGAGCATTATTTTTTGTTTATTGAAATATTTTATTGAATTATCTATTTATTTGTCTTTTTTTTTTTCAATGATTTTATTTGTTTGCTTATTTATGATTTTATTTATTGGAGTATTTGTTTTTTTTATTGAATTATTTGTTGCTTTCCTTTTTATCTATTTTTCGTTCATTCTAATATGAAGTATTTATGTTAATCTAATTTATTGTTTTTATTTATTCATTCATTCATTCATTCATTCATTCATTTATTTTTCTTTTCTTTTCTTTCTTTCTTTCTTTCCTCCTTGTTGCACAGAGCACAACGCACGCAGAACTGGGGAGGTTGCGGGGCGGGGACCACGTGACCATTCAGGTGAGAGGGGTGACGGAGGGGGGTGAGGGTCCCCCCTCCCTCCTCCCCCTCCTGGTGCCTCACCCAGACCCCGAACACCCCTGTGTCTCTTCCTCTTCGTCGTCGTCGTCGTCTTCATCATCGTCGTCGTCGTCGTCGTCGTCGTCTGTTCCTGGTGAGATTCATACAGGTTTTGACTCTTTGGTTTATCTGACTGGTTCTTTCTGTGTAGAGGGGGTGGTGGCGGGGGGTGTTGTGAGTGTGTTGTGGTGTGTGTGTGTGTGTGTGTGTGTGTGTGTGTGTGTGAGTGTGTGCCTATATTTGTGTGTGGGTGTGTGTTTATGTTTGCTTTTGTGTGTGTGTTGTGTTGTGTTATGTTGTGCAGTGTCTGTCTGGGGGGGGGGGGGCGTGTTGTGCATGTGGTGGGGAGGGGAGGGGGGTGCGTGTTGCGTTCGTGCGATGCAATACAATACAGTATAATACAATATAGTATAATACAATAAATGTAAAGCAATGCAACACAATGCAACACAACACAATACCATATAATGCGACACATGACTGTAACATACCGTACAGTACAATGCAACACATTACTGTAACATACCGTACAGTACAATGCAACACATTACTGTAACATACTGTACAGTACAATGCGATACATTACTGTAACATACTGTACAGTACAATGCGATACATTACTGTAACATACTGTACAGTACAATGCGATACATTACTGTAACATACTGTACAGTACAATGCGATACATTACTGTAACATACTGTACAGTACAATGCGATACATTACTGTAACATACTGTACAGTACAATGCGATACATTACTGTAACATACTGTACAGTACAATGCGATACATTACTGTAACATACTGTACAGTACAATGCGATACATTACTGTAACATACTGTACAGTACAATGCGATACATTACTGTAACATACTGTACAGTACAATGCGATACATTACTGTAACATACTGTACAGTACAATGCGATACATTACTGTAACATACTGTACAGTACAATGCGATACATTACTGTAACATACTGTACAGTACAATGCGATACATTACTTCACAGCTCAGAGTGACGCCACGCAAAACATGAGCATACCATACCATATAATGTAACACAAAAACGACTCAACACAGCACAGCACAGCGCAGCACAGCACAGCACAGCACAGCACAGCGCAGCACAGCACAGCGCAGCACAGCACAGCGCAGCACAGCACAGCACATTTCGGAACATAACATACCATACAGTGCAGTGCAACGGAATGCAACACAGCACAACACAACACAACACAACACAGCACCACACAACTAAACACAACACAACACAACACAGCACAACAGCACCACACAACTAAACACAACACAACACAACACAACAGCACCACACAACTAAACACAACACAACACAACAGCACCACACAACTAAACACAACACAACACAACACAACAGCACCACACAACTAAACACAACACAACACAACACAACAGCACCACACAACTAAACACAACACAACACAACAGCACCACACAACTAAACGCAACACAACACAACACAACACAGCAGCACCACACAACTAAACGCAACACAACACAACACAACACAGCACCACACAACTAAACGCAACACAACACAACACAACACAGCACCACACAACTAAACACAACACAACACAACACAACAGCACCACACAACTAAACACAACACAACACAACACAACAGCACCACACAACTAAACACAACACAACACAGCAGCACCACACAACTAAACACAACACAACACAACACAGCAGCACCACACAACTAAACACAACACAACACAACAGCACCACACAACTAAACACAACACAACACAACACAGCAGCACCACACAACTAAACACAACACAACACAACACAGCAGCACCACACAACTAAACACAACACAGCACAACAGCACCACACAACTAAACACAACACAACACAGCACAACAGCACCACACAACTAAACACAACACAGCAGCACCACACAACTAAACACAACACAACACAACAGCACCACACAACTAAACACAACACAACACAACAGCACCACACAACTAAACACAACACAACACAACAGCACCACACAACTAAACACAACACAACACAACACAGCACAACAGCACCACACAACTAAACACAACACAACACAACAGCACCACACAACTAAACACAACACAACACAACACAGCACAACAGCATCACACAACTAAACACAACACAGCACAACACAGCACAACAGCACCACACAACTAAACACAACACAACACAGCACAACACAACAGCACCACACAACTAAACACAACACAACACAACACAGCACAACAGCACCACACAACTAAACACAACACAACACAGCACAACACAACAGCACCACACAACTAAACACAACACAACACAGCACAACACAACAGCACCACACAACTAAACACAACACAACACAACACAGCACAACAGCACCACACAACTAAACACAACACAACACAACACAGCACAGCAGCACCACACAACTAAACACAACACAACACAACACAACACAACAGCACCACACAACTAAACACAACACAACACAACACAACACAACAGCACCACACAACTAAACACAACACAACAGCACCACACAACTAAACACAACACAACACAACACACCACAACAGCATCACACAACTAAACACAACACACCACACCACAACAGCATCACACAACTAAACACAACACAACACAACACAACAGCATCACACAACTAAACACAACACAACACAACACAACACAACAGCATCACACAACTAAACACAACACAACAGCACAACACAACAGCATCACACAACACAACACAACAGCACAACACAACACAACACAACAGCACCACACAACTAAACACAACACACCACAACACAACAGCACCACACGACTAAACGCAGCACAACACAATACAACACAACACAACACAGCAGCACCACACAACTAAACACAACACAACACAACACAACACAGCAGCACCACACAACTAAACACAACACAACACAACACAGCAGCACCACACGACTAAACGCAGCACAACACAACACAACACAACACAGCACACGACTAAACGCAGAACAACACAACACAACACAACAGCACCACACAACTAAACACAACACAACACAACAGCACCACACAACTAAACACAACACAACACAACAGCACCACACGACTAAACGCAGCACCACACAACACAACACAGCAGCACAACACAGCAGCACAACACAAAAGTGGCAAAGCAGCACATCGCAGCTCTCTGCCTCGCAGCACAACCCAGCCTGCCCCTGAAGCCCTTCCTCACTGTCATCATGTCTCTTTGTCGCCAGGTGAGGGAGACAACCTTGGCCTCTCCACCACCACCAGCACCACCAGAACCAGAACCCCTCCTGACGTCACCGATGACGAGGATGAAGTGTTTTTCAGCGGTGACGGTCTCGGCATCCACGGTAGCGTAGTGGGTGGTGGTGGTGATGGTGGTGATGGTGCTGGTGCTGGTGGTGGTGACGGGGACGTAAGCATCACTGCAGAACCCGGGACAAAGAAGAAGAAGGGAGGAGGAGGAGGAGGAGGAGGGGGAAGTAGAGGTTTTCGTCCGGTGGGTGAAACTTCTCCCGAAGGGGGTTGGGAAGAAACTTCTGCCCGAACACCGCCCCGCTCCAACAAAGAAGAAGAAGAAGAAGAAGACGTGTTGGTGATGGTGGATTTGAACAACGACAACAACAACGACGACGACGATGCCAAAGACATCAAACAAAGGAGTGCCTCCGGTTGGGCAGGAGGGCCCACAAGAAGAACTCCCCTGCTGGATAAACACCCGCCCACCACCACAAACAACATCAGTGGTAGGACTTCTTTGGAGGACTCTTCCTTACCCCCCACCACCACCAACCCTCCTCCTCCTCCTCCTCACCCTTCTCCTCCTTCTGCTGCTGATTCCGCCCCCGGAAATCCTGCCGCTGACGCTGAGGACCCTACGGTTGTGGGAGGTGGCGGGGTGGAGGGGGGAGAGGGTAGCAGTGGGGGTGTGGGCGTGGCTGTGCGGACGTGCTGGTGGACTTTGCTGGTGTGCTTGCTGGTGTCTGCTCGTGTCTCGGTCTTGTGCTTCGCCTCCTCCTCCTCCTCCTCCTCTTCATCATCATCGTCGTCATCATCATCATCCTTCCGTCGGCGTTGAGAGCTGATGATTGTTGTGGTGGTTGGTGGTGGTGGTGGTTTTGGTGGTGTTTGTTTGTTTATTATTGACTTGAACTGCCTGCCAAAGAGTTGATTGATTGATTGATTGTGTGTGTATGTGTGTGTGCGTGTATGTGTGTGTGTGTGTGTTGTGTGTGTGCGAGGGGGGAAGGTCTGTGTGTGTGTGTGTGTGTGTGTGTTGTTGTTGTTGTTGTTGTTCTTGTTGTCCTCCTCCTCCTCCTCCTTCTTCTTCTTCTTCTTCTTCTTCTTCTTCTTCTCCTCATCCTTTAGTCGACGTTGAAAGCGGATGATTGTTGTGGTGGTGTTTTAGGGTGGTGTTTGTTTATTATTGATTTGAACTGCCTGCCAGAGAGTTGTTGAATGACAGGGTGTGTGTTGTGTGTGTATGTGTGGTGGGGTTGTGTGTGTGTGTGTGTGTGTGTGTGTGTACTCTGTGTGTGTGGGGGGGGAGAGCGGTGAGGAGTTGAGTCTTCTTTATTTTTTCTTTCTTTCTTTCTTCTTCTCCTTCTTCTTCTATTTCTTCAATGTACAGAATATTATCATGACGCGATTGACACTATATATTATTATATACAGTTAGCTACATTGTCTATGATTAGAATGGTAGTTATTTTGATATTTATAAAAGATTTTTATGAAGAGTAATGACAATATAATGCGATATATATATTTTTTTTTTTTTTTTTTTTTTTTTTTACAATAATAGATTCTAGACAAGATGAATACGTCTTAAACTGTTCGAGAGAGGGAAAGACAGACAGACAGAGGCAGAGAGACAAAGAGACAGAGATATTTCCTGTTTGGGTTTGTTGTTGTTTTGGGTGGGTGTGTGCGTGGGTGCGTGTGTGTGTGTGTGTGTGTGTGTGTGTGTGTGTGTGTGTGTTATGGTGGTTGTTTTTTTTTTAGCAGGATGTTTGATGTGATTATGACCATATCAGAAGAAGCGTGCACTTGCCAAAGATTGGCACCATGGACACTATTTGTTTTTTTTGTTTTTTTTAACTATCAAAAAGTAAATGTATAAAAACGTTGCCTGCCATTTTTGTGAAAGAGTGATAGATGGACGTAACTGAACAAGGAAACAAAGAAATGGCGAGAGAGAGAGAGAGGGAGAGAGAGAAGGGGGTGGGCACAGAGAGAGAGGGAGAGAGAGAGAAGGGGGGAGAGAGGGGTGGGGCAGAGAGGGTGGAGGGAGAATGGGGGGCACAGAGAAAGAGAGGGAGAGAGAGAAGGGGGTGGGGCAGAGTGTGGAGGGAGAAGGGGGTGGGCACAGAGACACACAGAGAGAGAGGGGTGGGGCAGAGAGGGTGGGGGGAGTGGGCAGGGTCAGACACAGAGAGAGAGAGAGAGGGAGGGGGAAAGAGAGAGGGGTGGGGCAGAGAGGGTGGAGGGAGAAGGGGGTGGGCAGTCAGACAGAGAGAGAGGGAGAGACAGAGAGGGAGGGGGAAAGAGAGAGGGGTGGGGCAGAGAGGGTGGAGGGAGAAGGGGGTGGGCAGTCAGACAGAGAGAGAGGCAGAGACAGAGAGGGAGGGGGAAAGAGAGAGGGGTGGGGCAGAGAGGGTGGAGGGAGAAGGGGGTGGGCAGTCAGACAGAGAGAGAGGCAGAGACAGAGAGGGAGGGGGAAAGAGAGAGGGGTGGGGCAGAGAGGGTGGAGGGAGAAGGGGGTGGGCACAGAGAGAGGGAAAGAGAGGGAGACAGAGAGAGGGGGGGGGGGGCAGAGAGAAAGGGAGACAGAGAGGGAGAGAGAGAAGGAGGTGGGGCAGAGAGGGTGGAGGGAGAAGGGGGTGGCCAGTGAGATACAGAGAGAGGGAAAGAGAGGGAGAGGGAGACAGAGAGAAGGGGGGCAGAGAGAAAGGGAGACAGAGGGAGAGAGAGAGAGAAGGGGGGGGGGGGGAGAGAGGGTGGAGGGAGAATGGGGGGCACAGAGAAAGAGAGGGAGAGAGAGAGAAGGGGGTGGGGCAGAGTGTGGAGGGAGAAGGGGGTGGGCACAGAGACAGAGAGAGGGAGAGAGAGGGGTGGGGCAGAGAGGGTGGGGGGAGTGGGCAGAGTCAGACAGAGAGAGAGGGAGGGGGAAAGAGAGGGTGGAGGGAGAAGGGGGTGGGCAGTCAGACAGAGAGAGAGAGAGGGAGGGGGAAAGAGAGAGGGGTGGGGCAGAGAGGGTGGAGGGAGAAGGGGGTGGGCAGAGTCAGACAGAGAGAGAGGGAGGGGGAAAGAGAGGGTGGAGGGAGAAGGGGGTGGGCACAGAGAGAGAGGGAGAGAGAAGGAGACAGAGAGAAGGGGGGCAGAGAGAAAGGGAGACAGAGAGGGAGAGAGAGAGAAGAAGGTGGGGCAGAGAGGGTGGAGGGAGAAGGGGGTGGCCAGTGAGATACAGAGAGAGGGAGAGAGAGGGAGAGGGAGACAGAGAGAAGGGGGGCAGAGAGGGAGAGAGAGAAGGAGGTGGGACAGAGAGGGTGGAGGGAGAAGGGGGTGGGCACAGAGAGAGAGAGAGAGAGAGAGAGAAAGGGGTGGGCACAGGGACACAGAGAGACAGACAGAGAGAGAGAATGGTGTGGGTCAGAGAGAGAGAAAGAGAGGGTGGGGGGACCGAGACAGCTGGGGAGGGGGGGGGGAGGAGAAGAGAGAAAGGAAGAAAAAGAAGACTGTAAGATTTTTATCATGATAATTATTGCGTATGAATATTTATGTAATATTATGACGATGTGTTTCTTTTTCACGAGACACGTAGCTCTGATTATGACGTTGCTTATGAATAACTATTATGTAGTATTGATT
>NC_134905.1:14287460-14324960 GCF_041734735.1 Babylonia areolata
GAGAAAAAATGTCCCTTCCAGACTCCAAAGAAGTAATTCCAACCTACCCTGGGTAAACAGACGCATACACAAACTCCTACGAAAGAAGAAGAGGCTGCATCGCCAAGCCAGAAAAACAGGCAATTGGACGAACTACCGCTTCTTTCAAAAAGAATGCAGAAGAGAGATGAGGAATGCAGAATGGTTTCAGTTTCAGTTTCACTTTCTCAAGGAGGCGTCACTGCGTTCGGACAAATCCATACACGCTACACCGCATCTGTTGAGCAGATGCCTGACCAGCAGCATAACCCAACGCGCTTAGTCAGGCCTTGAGTGCATGCTTACATATTTGTGTACCTATGAAAGTGGATTTCATTTTACGTAATTTCGCCAGAGGACAACACTCTCGTTGCCATGGGTTCTTTTTCAGTGCGCCAAGTGCGTGCTGCACACGGGACCTCGGTTTATCGTCTCATCCGAAAGACTAGACGCTCAGTTTGATTTTCCAGTCAAACTTAGGAGAAAGGGCGAGAGCGGGATTCGAACCCACACCCTCACGGACTCTCTGTATTGGCAGCTGAGCGTCTTAACCATTCTTCCACCTTCCTCCTTAAAAATGGACATACATCACCACCACCATAGAGAAAAGCCTCAAGGACAACAACTTCAAGCCATTCTGGCGGTATGTCAAGTCCAGGACAACATCGGAATAGCACCCCTGAAAGAAGACCCAACCTTCCATGGTGACAGCTCCAGCAAAGCCCGTATCCTCCTGAACCAGTTCTACTCGGTCTTTACAAAGGATGAAAATAAACCACCACCTGCAATGCCCGGTACCCCTTATCCTGACCATGACCTTCTTACCATAGACGTAATGGAGTAGCTAAGCTACTGAAGAACTTGAATCCGTCTAAGGCATCAGGACCCGACAACATTCCTACCAGAATATTGAAGACCTGTTCAGACACTATCGCCCCTATACTAACCGTCATTTACAACCGTTCCATACAGACTGGCAAACAACGCACTGATTGGCTCTCAGCCAACATATCAGCCGTCACCAAGAAAGGTGACAGGAACAGGGCGGAGAACTACAGAACAGTCTCACTGCAGTGTCCTGTAAGGTTCTCGAACATATCTCCCGCCACCTTGGAGACCACCTGGAAAAGCACGGCATACTGACGAACAGGAACCACGACTTCAGATCAGGCTACTCATGTGAGACGCAGCAACTTACCACCATGAGCGACCTCCTTGGTTCCTTCGATGTTGGAAAGCAGATAGACGTGGCCATCCTGGACCCGAGCAAGGCCTTCGACACGGCCCCCCATGGCAGACTGATGCAGAAGCTGGACCACTACGGTGTCCGAGGGCCTGTCTACTCCTGGATCCTCAGCTTCCTCACCAAGCGGAGGATGCGGGTGGTCCTGGAGGGTCCAGATGAGGCAGCAGTAGAATCCGGCTTCCCTCAAGGCACAGTGCTAGGCCCATTGCTATCCCTGTGCCATCTCAACGACTTACCTAACTCTGTCAAATCAACAGTACGATTATTTGCGGGTGACTGTCTGCTTTATCGTGAGATCAACAGCTTCCAGGACCACCTTGCACTACAAGCTGACCTTCAGGAGTTAGAGGGATAGGCAAAGAAGTGGGGAATGCGTTTCAACGCCTCCAAGTGCACCATACTGTCCATCAGACGGAAGACCCACTTCTTCTACAAACTGGATGGAACCCCTCTTCAACAGGTCCAAGAGAGCCCATACCTAGGAGTCCAGCTTTCAGCTGACCTGAAGTGGACTACCCACATCACCAACATCTGCAAGAAAGCTGGATCGATGGTGGGCTTCCTACGCCGAAACATTCTGAACTGCCCACAGGAATACCCCCGAAATGTATGGCTGCCTATATGGCGGGGTAAAAACGGTCAAACACGTAAAAGCCTACTTGTGTACATACAAGTGAACGTGGGAGTTGCAGCCCACGAACGAAGAAGAAGAAGAAGAAGTCCACAAGAATGTAGGCGCCTGGCATACATCTCCCTCGTCCGATCCAGACTTGAATACACTGCAGTGGTATGGGATCCCTTCTACAGACAGAATGCTGACATACTGGAACGGATCCAACGACAGGCCGCCCGGTTCATCACGAGGGACTACAAGTTTAGGTACCCGGGCTGTGTCACGAAGATGCTGGAAGACCTCAACCTCCCCCCACTGGAAGAGCGCCGCAGACAACAGCGTCTTAACCCATTACATAAGACTGCTGAAGGGCGAATCCCAGCTCTACCACCAGGAGAGTTCCTCAACAAAGCAGTCAACGCAGGCCGCCGGAGGATCCGCCCAACGAGGTACACAGGCTTTAGCAGCAGCAACATCATCGAGCAACAAGTAGTGAACAACACCAGAGGCTTCAGTATTCCACACAGCAACACAGAACAGCACAGGAACTCCTATTTTGTTAGAACAGAAGCAGAGTGGAATCAGCTATCTGATGAAGCCATCATAGCAGGCCCCGCCAGCGCAGCACCATCAGCGCACGGTGGATCACCACTGACCAAGGACTGCCCCAACCACTCAATAAAATTTTAATCTCTATATATGTTTTTAGCCAGCCCTTTCCTGGACTGTTAGCAAAGGCTAGCGGCACAACCACTTCTTCACCATCAAGGGACAGTCTTGGTACAAAACGATTTTAATTTTGTGTGTCTCTCAAGCGCGCCCCCAGTTTTCCGTTACGACGATAGCCAGTATTGGCTCCTGCAACGTACAGACCAGATCCAGATCACGCACATGCACAGGTACACTCAGGACACGCGCACGGACGCAAGTTCATGTGGGGACACGCACTGGAGCTAACATACATACATATGAACACAGGCACACACACACTTCGTTCGCACGCGCAAGCATACAAAACTGGCCTGCCCTCCTATACCCACTTCCTTCATACGCATACACACACACGCGCGCGCGCGCGCTCACCATGGAGATGCATGGAAACACAAGTTCACATCTCTTCGTAACTTGAGTCTATTTCGCGTGCACGTATAAGAAAAAAAAGACAGACAGACAGACAAGCAGACAGACAGAGAAAGACAGACAGACTGTGGCAGAGACAGAGGGAGATCGAAGACAGAGAGAGACGGGGAGAGGAGAGAGACAGAGAAAGAGAAAGATACATCGAGAGAGAGCTTGGAGTGTCGTCGATCGGGGTTTTTTTGTTTGTTTTTTTGGGGTGTTTTTTTGTTTGTTTGTTTGTTTTGTTTTGTTTTTGTTGTTGTTGTCCGAACATAATAATCACTAACGTCAGTGCTTCAGTTATCGTCCTATAGGCGTCCTATACATCGGCAGGATCTACACAACAAAATGTTAAATAATGATGGAGTAAACTAATGACTGGGGGGAAAAAAGCAAAGCAAAGACAAGACTCAAATCACACGCATCAGAATACGTCAAAGATGTTGAAGAGAGGGGCATAACTTTCGTCAGTAGAGAGTCTAATATACCACTGCATGAGTCTGAGAGGCGGGGATGACATCATGCAGACAGCCAGCCAGCCTGTGAGACAGATCGACATGCAGGTGGACAGCGAAACGCAAGAAAACTGACAGAAAGGCTTTTAAGAGGGTACAAAATGAGAAACGAAACGAAACGAAACGAAACGAATGTTTTTTTTTTTTTTCACGAGGGTAGTGGAGTAAGCACAGCTGCTTTTTTACATCCAGCCCTCAAGGGAAAAAAGAAAAAAAAAGAAGGAAAAGTTAAAAAGCAATAGCAAAACACTCACACAGACACATAGACACAGACGCGCGCGCGCGCGCACACACACACACACATGAAAATAAAGCTTATGTGCACAACCTAACTAAGTACGACGCAACGACACATGTTATCATTGAAAAGATCAAATCATTATAAAATGAAATGATTATAGGGAGGGGGAAAAAAAGAGAAGAAGAAGAAGATGATGATGATGATGATGATGATGATAACAGGGAGAAGGAGAGACAGAGTGACAGACACCGATAGTTGGAACATGGGAAGTGAATTAATGGCAATTATCATATTGTATATATATATATATATATATATATATATATATATATATATATATATATATGAATGATATTGAAACATAATCAGTACATTTTAGGATATAGAGGTGTCAAATTTGAAAGATTCATCAGGTATTGTATATAAGTTAGATTTGAATTTTTGGAAATTTGATTCAGTTTTTTAATTTTCTGGGATATGGTTCCATAACCAACCCCCTGAATATGCAAGGCTTGATTTACATACGATAATCGTTGTAAATGGAAGGTTTATCCTATGTGAATGTCGATAATCATTAAAAGTAAAGAGAGAGAGAGAGAGAAAGAGAGAGAGAGAGTAGGTGGGGGTGGGGGGTTTACGAGACTGAGGAGTTAACTGGCACGATGCAAACACGCATGTACTTACCGTTCACGTCATCGGGATATAAGAGATATTCAATGATTCTTTATATATATATATATATATATATATATATATATATATATATATATATATATATAGATGTATGTATGTATGTATGTATATATATATATTCAGGAATGCATTTCCTTATCGAACTGAAGTGCAACACAATTATGGGTATACTACTTATCTGTCTGGATTTATTATTATGATTATGATTATGATTATTAATTAATTAATTAATTTTTTAGTTGGAGTACGTTGAGTAACAGATAATCGATCTATGCACAAGTGACCTCTCTCAGCGGTAGACTTAAAACAACAAAAGTATTTTCATGAACTCATGCTTAATACGACACAGAAATACAAGAAATATGATAAAACAAAAAAAAATGAGTCTATAAAAACACCAAATGGAGAAAATTTATAATGACTGTGGGTCACTGTAAAATAAGACTCACTTTTGATAAAAGGTGTCCAACGTTTCAGACCATAACCATGATGATAAGTGGATCTGTCTTCAGGGACTGTGTTAATTGGAAATGACGGTGGACGGGCGCAATAGCCGAGTGGTTAAAGCATTGGACTGTCAATCTGAGGGTCCCGGGTTCGAATCACGGTGACGGCGCCTGGTGGGTAAAGGGTGGAGATTTTTACGATCTCCCAGGTCAACATATGTGCAGACCTGCTTAGTGCCTGCACCCCCTTCGTGTGTATATGCAAGCAGAAGATCAAATACGCACGTTAAAGATCCTGTAATCCATGTCAGCGTTCGGTGGGTTACGGAAACAAGAACATACCCAGCATGCACACCCCCGAAAACGGAGTATGGCTGCCTACATGGCGGGGTAAAAACGGTCATACACGTAAAAGCCCACTCGTGTGCATACGAGTGAATGCAAAGAAAGAAGAGGAAATGACGGTGGAGGTAAAAGAAAAGCTTAAGAAGATTATAAGTGTTTAACAAATCAGTAGAAGGAGGCAAGGATGAACAGAGAAGTGAGTAGAGTTTCAGAAGGGGGGAGGGGGGGGGAGAAGAAGAACCAGAATGAGAAGGAAGGTGGGTGGGGAAAGGGAAAGGGAGTGGGTGGTGTGTGTGTTTGGGGGGGGGAGATGGAAAAAAGGGGGTGATGAGGGTTTAGAGGTGGGGGGAAAGGAAGGGAATTAGTGGTTGGAAAAGGGGGTGTGGAGGGGGGGGGGGGGCTGGTGATGTCACTGGTCACTCTCTCGTGTTGAGGCCCGCTGGCCAGTGGGTGGAGTGTGCCAAAGCGGGTAATTCTTTTACTTATATAATAACAATGATAATAATAATAATATTTTATTCTTATATAGCGCTGTAACTTGATACAAGCATAAGCAAGCTCTAAGCGCTTTACAATCCAGTACCTAAAGTGAAACAAGAAAGCAATATAAAAAGTAGTAGAAACATAAAACAGAATCATTAATATTATAAAAAACACAATGCATAAAACTCACAAAGTAAATACATACTCTCAATACTACAACTGTTACACTCCAACACTCACACAACAGAGAGAGAGAGAGAGAGAGAGAGAGAGAGAGAGAGAGAGAGAGAGAGAGAGAGAGAGAGAGAGAGAAGGTATATTCTGGTATTTATATCCTGGAGACCATCGACACAAAAGTGTCGACTGAGCTGGCCTCTACAGCTCTCTGGGGCAAGGCGTTCCAATCCCGGAAGGTACCTGGGAGGAAACCAGCCTGCCCATATCTAGTTTTTGCAGAAGATTTGCTCCTGCTGCTCAGCGTGGGTGCGTCGCTGTCTTGGTGGAGGTGGTGGTAATACCAGTTTTTCTTTCAGTGAATCCATGCTTACATAATTATGCTTGATTTTATACAGCATGGTCAGTCTGGCTGTTTGGCGACGTTGGGAGGGTCATCCAAGGTCTTGTAGCATTGCTGATAAGCTCGAGGTGTTTCGGTAACGTCTCAGCACAGATCTGGCTGCTCGTCTCTGGGCTGCCTCGAGGAGACACACACCGTGGCACATGATTAAACGGCTGAGATAACAGCAATTTTCACTTAAAATACATACATGTAAAAAGGAGCATAATTGTAATCTGCATGCCATGGATTTTGTATAAAAAAAATTTGTAAAATAAAGTTGTGGATAGAAAAGGTAAATGAGGTAAAAAAAATAAATAAAAAATTCGGGTCATTCTCCCTGTTGAACCACATCACCACCATCCATCTACCCACTCCCATTCTCTCTACTCTCTCATCACACACATTCACATTGCCATGGGCCTGGGACAACAGCACTATTTGAGTTATGACAAGTATTTCTTAAAGAGATAAGTTTTAAGATTTGCTTTAAAGGTAGATAGATGAGTTGTTTGTCTGAGAGCAATAGGCAGAGAATTCCAAGCTGTTGGGCCGAAGACAGAAAATGACCTCTTTCCACAGGAGTTAAGGAAGTATCGGGGAACAGTTAGCTGGGAGGGGGAATCAAGAGATTTCAATGTTCTGTTTGGCAAGCACGGGTTAACAAGCTCAGAAAGATATGAGGGTGTGGTATATCACAATTAAGGCACTGAAAGCATAGACAGGTTATTTCCAGCTAACACAGTCCCTTAAGACAGACCTATACTTACTTACTTACTTACTTACTTACTTACTTACTTACTTACTTGATACTTGATGATGTTGGTGTTACCTGTGGTTGCAGGTCAGTTCACCGGTCGGTATGTTGGCCATATCCACAGCTGCTTGCACTTGCAAGGTCTACTGATAGCAGTCGGGGTTGTACAGTGCTGGGTGGTTGGCCCAATGGGCGTCAAGTTTGTTTTTAAAAGCGTTCACTACTGTCTCTGGTAGGCTGTTCCAAACCGACACAACTCTTTCGGAAAAGAATGAACTCCGAACGTCTAGACGGGATCTGTGCTTTACTAGCTTCTTGCTGTGGCCTCTGGTGCTGCATCTGTCATGGAGCTCGAAGTTGGGTCGGCTTGTGTCGTAGATGCCAGTGATGTATTTGTAGAGGTCAGTCATGTCTCCCCTGCGTCTGCGGTGTTCCAGGCTTGGCAGCTTGAGGGTTGACAGGCGTTCTGAGTATGGTTTGTCCTTCAGTTTGCCAGTGAGTTTTGTGGCTCTGCGTTGAACGTCTTCTATCTCTCGTTGGAGGGTTTTCTGGGATGGCTGCCAGACTGAGTGGCCATACTCTAAGACCGGTCTCACGAGTGCTTTGTAAAGTTGGATGACGGTATGCTTAGTGAGATGGTCAAAGGATCGCCGTATAACGCCTAGGATTCTGTTGGCCTTAGATGTTGCCTGTGACACATGGTCCTTGAAGGTCAGTTGTCTGTCCACTACTACCCCAAGATCTTTCTCCACTCTGGTGGTTGTCGGGCATGCTTGTTGTTGCTTGGGTCCTTGCTCTTCATGAAGTAGGTCTGGTCGATCTCTGAGTGGCCTAGTTTCAGGACACAGCATTTTTTCCGGGTGGAAGTTAAGTAGCCAGGTTACTGACCACTGGTGCAGTCTGTCAAAAATTAATCTTCTTGGAGGGTCTCTCGGGCATGTTGCTCGTTGCTCTGGGCAAATAGCTTAGTGTCATCTGCAAAGATTCGGACCTCGCTCTGTACCTGGCGTGGCAGGTCGTTGATGTAGATAACGAAGAGTAACGGGCCTAAGACGCTGCCTTGGGGGATTCCACTTGTGACTCGTGCCTCATCTGGTTTGCTTCCATTGACAAATACCTGCTGTGCGCGGCCACTGAGAAATGCTTCTGTCCATTGCAGCACTTTTCCCTCGATGCCGTGGGCCTTCATGTTTAGTATCAGTCTGTGGTGTGGATCAGAATCAAATGCCTTGCGGAAGTCCATGTATATTGCGTCGATGGAGCCACCTCTGTCTAGGGTTTCCGTCCAGCGATCCAGTGTGTCCAGGAGTTATGTTACACACGAGCGTCCTGGGGTGAAGCCATGTTGTTCGTTTGCATGTGTTCCATTATTTTGTTTCTGATGAGTGTCTCCATGGTCTTGCAGAGTATGCTTGTCAAGCTGACAGGTCGGTAGTTATTTGTTGAAGTTCAGGCTCCCTTTCTGGAAGACTGGCGTAACTTTGGCTTTTTTCCATATGCTTGGAAGGTGTCCTTCATTCAGCGATTTCCTGAAGGTGATGCTGATAGGTAGTGCTAGAGTGTCTGCTATTTCCGCCAACAGGATGGTGGGGATGCCATCTGGTCCAGCTGCTTTCCCGACTTTGAGCTTAGTGAGGAGCCTTTTGACATCTTCTTCTCGGATTTCAATGTCCGTCAAGGTGCTGCTAAACTCATATTTAGGGGCTTCAGGCAGTTCTCCCTCTGGTTCCTCTATGAAAACGCTTTGAAAGAAGTCGTTGAGCACCTGGGCCTTTTCATCGTCAGTTTTGGTCTTGGTGCCATCTTCTCTTTTGAGGTCAGATATTTCCTGTCCTTGTGCTGGTTCTTGCTTTCACGTAAGACCAGAATGATTTCGGTTGTTTTTTTTTGGTTTTTTTGTTTGTTTGTTTGTTTGTTGTTGTTGTTTTGTTTTGTTTTGGGGGTTTTTGTTGGGGTTTTTTGTTGTTTTTTTTCTTTGTTTGTTTGTTTGTTTTTGTTTGTTTTTGTTTTTTTGCTTGTTCTGCAACTGTCTTTTGTAGCCAGATTTTCGCCTTTCAGCATTCTCTTGCAGCTTTATTTCTCGTCTTTACATGTGCTTGATAGTCTTGACCATCCCTAGTTGATACCCACCTTCTATACATTTTATGCTTTTTTCGCACTGAGGCGAGTGTTCCTCCGTCCAACCACTTTTTCCTGTCTCCTGATGTGGCTTTTGATTTAGGCACATATCGTCTCGTGGCTTCGTTGACCTCTGCCATGAAGGATTGCCATGTCTCTTCAACATTCATGCCATGAAGTTTTTCCTCCCAGTTGATGTCTTTGAGGTGTAAACGCATTCCTGTGTTGTCTGCCCTATTGTAGTTGTAGCGTTGCTGTTGTGATGCCTGGCGCTGTGCCGGGGCGAGGTTGACCAGTAGGTAGGCATGGTCACTCTTTCCAAGAGCTGCTGTTTCTTCAATGCCAATGACTATGTCGTCTCTGTTGGTGAAAACTAAATCATCCAAAGTCGATTGCTGTCCCTCTTTATGTCTGGTGGGCATCAGTTGGTGTTGTATGAGGAAGGCATCCTTGGTTGCTTTGAGGAACTTAGCCCTCTTTATGTCTGGTAGGGCGTCAGTTGGTGTTGTATGAGGAAGGCATCCTTGGTTGCTTTGAGGAATTTAGCTTCTGCATGGTCTTCTCTGGTTCCAGTGGTCCCTTTTGCCCAATCGATTTTTGGGTAGTTGAAGTCTCCCATGATGAGAAGGTGCGATGTGTTGATGCCTGCTGATATGAGCATTGCCTCGTTCAGTTTGTCGTTGTTCTCCTTTGTACTGCTTGGGCTAAGGTATATTAGTCCAGTGGTGAGGGTTTCCCCGTGATCTAGGTTGCAGTTGGCAAATATGCATCCCTCGAAGTCTGTGCTGATTTGAATTTCTGAGGGTCTGAGTACGTTCTTGATGTGGAGACATATTCCTCTCTATCCCTTGTTAAGATTGTGGAAGGTTTCGTACCCTGGTATAGTTATTTCACTGTCCTGTATGTTGTATCTGCTGTTTTTGGGCTTGACTTCCACTATCCCTATGATCACTGGGCCGTGTAGCTTGATCATGGCCTCGAGTTCGTTGCGTATGTTTGTGAGGCAGTCGGCGTTGGTATAGAAGCATATGAGGGGTTTGTTGATACTACTATTACTGCGTTGATCTTGTTTGTGTCTATGTGCACTATCTATAGCATGTAGGGGGCTATGTAAATTGGGTGTTGATTTCCGTGGGTCTGCTGTGTCTGTCCCCCTGTCGGGTTCTGCCCGTCCGGGTACTTGCCCACGTTGATGACTTGGCCGTTTCTTCGTATCCAGTGGGCTACTTCGTCCCCCGACTTCTTAGAGACTTCTTGTTTTGTTCTAAGCTCGGACAGCAGGGCTGCTTCTTCACTTCTCTCTGTTGGGGTCATGTCCCTCCTCATGGCCAGTTTCTCCAGAGGGTTTAGAGTGGTCTTGGTCTTGTTGGTCTCCTGAGCTTTCTTTGCTTTCCTGAAGCATTGGATGGTGGTGTCTCCTGTCTGCCTGAGAACTGAAGGACAGCCTGATGGGTCTGATCTTGTCTTTATTGTAGTTACCCAGTCTGCGGATCTGAATGGGCTCATCTCTTTGAGTAATATGCTTGTTTTTTGTTCATCTTCTTTCTGTCTGGTCTCCTTCTCTGTGCTTTTGGGTTCTTCCACTCTGAAGATCAGGAGGCTCTTGCTTCTTCTTGCTCTGTCTTGCGTCTCAGCAATGTTCTCTTTGGAAGACTCATCGATCATTTTTTTTACCTCCTCTTTATCCATTGCCGCTGCTGTTGTTGCTGCGTCAATGTCCTGTTTGACTGAAGTCTAGGCTCTTGATTTTTTCTATCATTTTGTCTGTGAATTGTCCATCTTCGATCCGTTCTACTTTTCCTTCATTTCGTTCATCTCCTGTGTGACCTGTTTGTCTTGTTCTTGAACGTTTTTTTTATTTTATTTTTTTTTTTAGAATGTTGGAAAACATTTCTGCCACCTTGTTGCATGATGGTCTGTAGTGCCACTGTAGTGTGGCACCATCTTTGGAACGGCTGTCCTGAATGATGACGTCGTACATTTTGTCGGGGATTTCTTGACATTTCGCGTGGAACCACTGACCACAGAGTCCATAGGCTAGAGCCTTGTCCTTGTCCTTGCATGTTTGGGAGCATACACGGCATGTGTGTGGTGCCATACTTGGTGTCGCCTCTTAGCGTGGATTGATCTAAAAAAAAGAAAAAAAAAGAAAAAAAAAAAGGTGTCTACTAGTCAAGTCAATTCAAAAGGAAGGGAGCCAAACACCTGTTCAATTCAAAATCACTCGTTTCACACAGACTGTACTCATCAGGGGACTGGATTGCACTGTCAACATCCAAAATGTACATCTGATGAGCCTGTAAGCGGTGTTAACCAAATGTTGTGTCCCAAGAATTAAGAATACTAATAGTCCATCAGTCAAGTCAATTCAACAGGAAGGGCCGGATCCAAACACCTGTTCAATTCAAAAACACTTTTTTAACACAGACTGTTCTCATCAGGGGACTGGCTTGCACTTTCAAGCGGTGTTAATCAGATGTTGTGACCCAAGGATTAGAATACTGATAGTAACAGCAAACCCTCTTTCAGCCTAAAAAAACAACTGCAACAAAAAAACACACACACACACACACGCACACACACACATATATATAATAATAATAATAATGGTATTTATATAGCGCTGGATCTTGTGCAGAGACAAATCAAAGCGCTTATATATATCGTCAAGTATAGTCAAACGAGGTCAGTACTCACTGTTCCATGTTGTTTCTAAATAATTAGTTCAGCATAGTCCATAGAAGTACACAGACAACCATTCAAACTAACACAATCCAGGCGATTTGGGCATTGTTCAAATGAAAGTAGTGAATCCAAAAATAACGATGATGGCGATCTTTCACTTCCGGTGTGAGTCGAAAGTACAGTGCGAGGGAAAGCAAGCAAAAACAGAACAAACCTCTACCGAACTCAAACTGTAAAGAAACTGTGCTACTGACACGAGCTTCTAGCACATTATCACTGTCAACATAAACTGGTTTACGGTCAAACACAATAACATACACTGATATCTCAGAGAGCTCATGAAAAAGCGAACATCTTGACTTCTTACGTTGAACACCTGTAACAAAAGTGAATCTTATTTTACAACGCACGGTTTTTATAGACTTTCTCTTTTTGGTGTAAGAATAGACTAATCATCACGCAGCATACAAAACCGAAACCGAAAGTAGTCTAACACAAGGACGAATCTATAATTTGCCCCTGTGTTGTGAACTTCCGGGTCAGATGGATAGCAAATGGCGGCTACGCTGTCTGAAAGAAGCGTGTTGTTCGCTCTTCAGCACCGAATACAGTGACCTAGTCAAGGGCAATTCTGTGTTATCTGCAGAGCGGCGTTCCTCTTGGGTGGTAAGTTTGCTTATCTATTTTAAATTGTGACCTCATAACCGTTTTTTTTCTTCTTCTTATATGACGGCCTTTGAATGTTTTATTTGTGATTGTCTCATCTGCTAACTCTAAGTGGAAGGGAAAGAAGTTTTCTGCACGCTTTGTTGCATTTTACAGCCCGGTGAAAATCATTAATCCCTTTCACTAGTTTCAGTTAAGTCGGCATCGTCCTAAAGGCGAAATAGACTCAAGTTACGAAGTGAATGAGTCCATTGTGCATATTTTATACACGATCTGTCTTCGTTTTTGTCTGGCCAGTCACCGAAGAAGTAGATTACGACACAATGAAATCAATAATCTGTCATCATGTATCATGACAGAAATTATGTACAGAAACTATGATTGTAAACAAAAGCACATGATAATTTTTATGAATGAATATCTAGTCTAAATGTTTTTTTTTTATTTTAGCTATTATGATGATTATTATTGTTATTGATTTTAGCTTTAAAGGACTTTGAAATAGCTTTGATGTGTGTGTGTGTGTGTTTGTGTGTGTGTGTGTGATGATGTGACTAATTAATGAAAAATGTTACTATGTCAGTCATATTCATATGACCACACAAACTAACATGACAAATTAATGAACAGTTGTTTGTCATACTCATTGGATTTCCTGAACTGATCCATTTCTTCACAGACCCGTTTCAGTTTCAGTTTCACTTTCTCAAGGAGGCGTCACTGCGTTCGGACAAATCCATACACGCTACACCGCATCTGTTGAGCAGATGCCTGACCAGCAGCATAACCCAACGCGCTTAGTCAGGCCTTGAGTGCATGCTTACATATTTGTGTACCTATGAAAGTGGATTTCATTTTACGTAATTTCGCCAGAGGACAACACTCTCGTTGCCATGGGTTCTTTTTCAGTGCGCCAAGTGCGTGCTGCACACGGGACCTCGGTTTATCGTCTCATCCGAAAGACTAGACGCTCAGTTTGATTTTCCAGTCAAACTTAGGAGAAAGGGCGAGAGCGGGATTCGAACCCACACCCTCACGGACTCTCTGTATTGGCAGCTGAGCGTCTTAACCATTCTGCCACCTTCCTCCTCACAGACCCACAAACTAAAGTGGAGTGATGGCCTAGAGGTAATGCGTCCACCAAGGAAGTGAGAGAATCTGAGCACGGTGGTTCGAATCACAGCTCAGCCGCCCATATTTTCTCCCCCTCCACTAGACCTTGAGTGGTGGTCTGGACGCTAGTCATTTGGATGAGACAATAAACTGAGGTCCCGTGTGCAGCATGCACTTAGCACACGTAAAAGAACCCACGGCAACAAAAGGGTTGTCCCTGGCAAAATTCTGTAGAAAAAAATCCACTTCGATAGGAAAAACAAATAAAACTGCATGCAGGAAAAAATACCAAACAATGGGTGGTGCTGTTGTGTAGTAACGCACTCTCCCTGGGGAGAGCAGCCCGAATTTCACACAGAGAAATCTGTTGTGATAAAAAGAAATACAAATACAAATGCAAATACAAATTAACATTGCAATTTGTACTGTTCACATGGCTAACACTAAGCTAAGTACTGCAATGGTGATTAATTACGTACATGATACCAGATACTGAGATAGTGTTCAGGACATCTGTTGATCAACTGATACTTACATTGGATACTTGGAGCTTTATCAGCTGTACCACAATGCTTGCAGTTTGATTTGAATGAAAGTGGGACAATAAATACTGCAAAGAGTCGGTGTGTGTGTGTGTGTGTGTGTGTGTGTGTGTGTGTGTGTGTGTGTGTACAAGTGTGTGTGTGTGTGTGTGTGTGCATGTGTGTGTGAGTACAAGTGTGTGTGTGTGTGTGTGTGTGTGTGTGTGATGGAGGGGGTGAGAACTGTTATGTCATTGTAATGTACAGCTGAATTATGTGTGATTTCCACTGTTTAAACTCCATCTGCCCCACATTCCACCATCAGTTGATTCATTTTTCCCCCTTAAACTTGTTAAAAATGTTGTTAGTTTATGTTACATTCTTAAATTGAACCAAGCAACACACACACACACACACACACACACACACACATTGACACACACACTCACACACACACACACACACACACACACACACACACACACACACACACACAGTGACACACACACACACACACACACACACACACACACACACAGTGGTTTACTTACAAATGATACCAGAAAACAGATTCTGCCTGTTGTGTTATCTGTGAAAATGTAATACCTACATGCACAAGGCAATGTATGCTATTTGACTATTTCGTTCGTTTAACATGTTCAGTATTAAAAAAATTGTTTAAAAATGGAAAATTCTTAGAGCTACACTTGTCTTCATATTCTGATACAGAGTATACTCACATCCCATATATACTCACATGCTCGCACACACACAATGACACATGCACATGCACACACTTGTAAGGAGTTTTACATACAGACACTTGCAAGGTACGCAAATGTACATTGTATACACATGTATACACATGGCAATGATTGAATCCCAGAATGAATGTGATGTAAAATTACAATAATGAAATATATACATCATTATCAGTTCCTGACTTCATATCCTGAGACATAAGCATTGGAAATCTACACATATTTCATTATTTGTAAGCATAAAGAAAAGAAGCAAAAGAAGCAGCAGAGACTGTGTTGTTTCACATAAAAAATAAGACCATACCTGTACCACAGCCCCTGCCCCACTACACACACACATTGCCCCACAACACATGTGCATTGAAGCATACCATTACACTCTCTTGCACACTTACACACACACACACATGTACATACACAAACACAACACACACCATACCACACAAAACACACACACACCATGCAACACACAAGCAACACACACACACACACACACACACACACACACACACACTCACACACACTAATACTGTATGTGCCACATTTCCCATCAAGAGTGCAAGATTGGGGTACTCAAAGCACATAACACTTCAAAGGTAGTCCCTTGGGGTTTTTATGCAACTTGTCACTATGTCACATTGTCAGGCATGAAAACAATGAACACAGCACGGTTGTTGGCTGGTTGGTTGGTTTACCTGTTACTGTTTTGCTTTTGTTTGCTTTGTTTTTCCTCTAGTAAAAAGGAAACCCCCCAAAAATTATTATAAAAAAAAACCCCTGCTTATTGATTAACAGCTTTAGTCAGATCTGAAAATCATGAACGAACTCCAGAAGAAACATTGATTGGTCTCAGAAAATTGTGAACTCTGGAACTAGTTGAAGGAAGGATGGAAGGAAGGAAGGAGGCATTGATTTCTTTCTTTAATCTAATGTCATCAGATTCGCTTTGAGTGATGTTATTAGACATAAAAGCACTGACTGATCCTGTAAGTAACTGTGTTTGATAATCCTACGATGATGTGATTGCAGCATTACACGCATCAGTGTACACAGAGCTGCCATCCTTGCATGGCTAAACACCGGTATTGATGATCAGCATTTCTGTGCAATGTATCTGGGTTGGTGGCTGCAGACAGTGAAGAGCTCCACACAATGGATTCTTCCCTGCTGTGGTATGTGAATGTCGAAAAGCAAATCCCCCCTACCCCCACCCCCACCCCCACCCCCCCAACTCATTCTGGCTGGATGAGAACATGGATGGAAAAGTTCAGATTGTAGTGTAAGGGAATAATATTTTTGTTTCGGAGTTTACTATTATTGACCTCTAGGTTTGATTTTAGTTTAAAACTTTTGTTTTTATCAATTCAGTGACACACATACCTGATGTATATTATATAACTTGTATGACTATGAGACGGTACTTCTTAACACACAATTTTCAAAGTAGTGATATGGTACATTAAATCCTTTAGAACTGATTGATAATTTGGTATCATATATATATTTGTACAGTGTCAAAAACACATGCAAACGAGGCCAATTGGTTTGCGCTGTTGTGCGTGTGTGTGTGTGTGTGCACATGCAGTACCCATGCATGCATGAATACATGTATACGCACGCATGTTCACACACACACACACACACACACACACACACACACACACACACACACACACACACACACACACACACACACACACACACACACACACACACACACACACACACTAGAGGGGAGGGGCTCTGTTTATCAGAGCAAGGGAAATGAATGCAGCAGGAGAGTTTTGAACCATGGCCAACCATGAAGTATACATGTCCCACGTACTGGTTGTGCACAGGAATGTGTCTGATGCGTTCTGCACATCTGGCAAGACTTTATCCTGACAGAGGGATGCGTTCATCATTACGTGATAGATGTGAAAAAAGAAAAAAGAAAAAGGTGTAGAAGTGTGTGTGTGTCTCTGTATGTGTTTGTGTGCATACTTGTGTTACTGTGTGAGTGTGTGTATGTGTGAGTGTGTGTGTTACTGTGTGAGTGTGTGTGTGCATGTGTGTACAACAGGCATGACTGTGTGTGTTGTGACAGTTTGTGCTAGTGTATGCACAAGGAGCGCATGTAATATATGTTTGTGTGTGCATGTGTGTGTGTGTGTGTGTGTGTGTGTGTGTGTGTTTGCATGAGAAATATTCACAGAGAGAGACAGACGGACAGACACAGAGAGAGAGAGACTGTGTGTGTACATGTACAGTATGTGTGTTTATCATGTGGTGTGTGAGTGCGAAGATGTTTGAAAAGAGGAACAAGCTATGGTGTGTGTGTGTGTGTGTGTATGCGTGAGAGAGAGAGAGAGAGAGAGAGAGAATACTGTGTGTGTGTGTTTTTAGCATCTGAGACAGACCTGATATGGCTTTGTGTGTTAAACCTGAACAAACAGCTTTTGAGACACAGCCAGCACATGGTTTATTTTAGGCGTTGACCATGAACTTGATCCAGTCGTCCAGATTTTTTTTGAAAACCAAATAAAAATAATTTTATATATCATGTACTTTTAAAATCTCACCAGTATCAAGAAAGAAAAAAAAGTTTTTGAATTTTGGTTCATTTTTTTGTGATAAATAAGCAGAAGAAACACAGAAAGGAGGAGGAGTGGGGGGGGGGGGGGGGGGGGGTGGTGTAGAAAGAAAAAGTTGAAAATCTGGGTTGTGTGTGATGAAGACCAAGGCCGACTCTTGAGGAATACGATAAGACACACACAATCAGACAGTGACACATGTAAACAAATACATTCACATGTGCAGACAACGTTCATCACACTTGCGCTTGGCGCGTGCATGTTCACACACACACACACACACACACACGTGTTTCAGTTTCCGTTTCTTTGTGAAGGAGAGTTAAGTCAACAATGGAGTTGAAGAAAGCTTGGGAGAAATGGAAATCTTGGTGGGGAAAATAATACAGCTTAAAAAGATAAATATGAAAAAAAAAAAAAAAAAAAAAAAAGCTACAAAGAAGTGGCAGTTTTATATTCTGTTAAGGTAGTTGGTAATGAATAAAGTAGGCCAAAATTGTTTGGTATTTATTTAATGGAAAGGGGGGGGAAAAAAAACAGGAATAAAGATAACTGATGATTGACAATAATAAACTTGTGCAATATCGAAGACTTCAAAACCCATGACAGTCAATAGTTGTAACTCATGGCATTGCATTTTTAGATGTTATTGTGGTTTCCATTGTGTGGTATTCCAATTACTGCAGTGTATTCTTCTGCATTAAACTGTGTTGATTTCATGTCGCAAGAGATGATTTCTTCTCCCTCCTGGTAGAAGGCATCACCTCATTGCAGCACCGCCTTTTTTCTTCTTCCCCATTTGTATAGATAGATAGATAGATCTATAGATGGATAGATGGATACTAGATTAGTAGATAGATAGATCAGAACTTCTGATAATGTATCTCTCTCTCTCTCTCTCTCTCTCTCTCTCTCTCTCTCTCTCTCTGTCTCTCTCTCTCTCTCTCTCTCTCTCTCTCTCTCTCTCTATATATATATATATATATATATTGCATGTAGAGATAGATCAGAACTTCTGATAATGCATGGATGTGCAACCTTGATGTTATGAAAAAAGGAAAGTATGCATTACATTTTCATTGACCAGGTTCCTGAGATGCTCTAAGAATAGCTTGATCACACACACACACACACACACACACACACACACACACACACACACACACACACACACACACACACAAAACAAGAGTGCAAATCCTGTGTCAGCGCTTCACTCCGATACAAAAAAAAAAAGAGTTGTTTACCTTGGCCACTTTTTGGTCCAGATGATAATGACTGAAACTGAAAGGCATGCCTGCTTTGGTGCACATGTATGTGTGTGCAGTGCAGATTTGATACAGAATGTCCAGCATTAGGGTAACCCTCTGACGATAGTCGGGGACCCCCAAGAAATATGGTGGAACTGAAGAATCCAAAGGACGCTCATGAATTTTAACTTATTTCTTAGAAACCCTGGATATACGATTCCATTTTCTGTGTAGCTCAAGACAACTCCATTGAAGCCCTGCTGAGTTATCTTGTAAACTTGAAGTCCGATTGTTTGCTAAAGCTAGCTTTTTTTGTTTTGTTTTTTTTGTTTTTGACATCACTTTATTTATATGGTATGTGTAAAACAAAGATGTATGTGTGTATACATACTGTTTTAATGCCCCCATGGGGCACGTGAAGTTAACTCCATGCCTCTTTGTATCTTGTATCAGGGACAGTCTTGTCTCCATTTGTTTCCCTTGCCGGAGAGAGACTAAGCACCCATGGATTATATAATATATATATATATATATATATAGAGAGAGAGAGAGAGAGAGAGAGAGAGATCTTTATCACCACTCATGGTGTGTGCTGTTGGGAGATGTGGGTAGAGGGGTAAAGTCTAACAGATCACAGTCCATGTGGGACTGAAACGCAAAACCTTCACTTTCTTGTTGGGGGAGGTGTGGTGTGGTGTGTGTGTGTGTGTGTGTGTGTGCTCTGTTACCAAGGTCACCAGTCACCAGTGTTCTTCAGCATCACATGAGACGGATGGTCTGTCTGTGTGGGTCATGTGGATGGTGTTTGATTAACCCCTTCACTGCTGTGCTGTGGTAAAATGATATCATGAATTTGAAGTGCAGTTTTTCTGGTTGAGCTTGTTTTTTTTTTTCTTTTTTCTTTTTTCTGATTTCATAACTCCTCCAAAAGAGTCCAGTGATGTCATTAACTTATCTGAACGAAATCAGTGTGCCATGAATTTGAAGTGCAGTTTCTTGTTGAGTTTTTTTTTTTTTTTTTTTGTCTTTGTCTTTTCCTTTTTCATAACTCCTCCAAGAGTCCAATGATGTCATTACCTTTGCTGAACAAAATCAGTGTGGCATCAGTTTTGAAGTGCAGTTTCTCATTGATTTAAGATAAAAAAAAAAATTAAAAAAATGACATGTATAGTATTGTATACCGATGATCATGATGTCATTAACTTTGCTGAACAAAAACAAACAATGAAACACACACACACACACACACACACACACAACAACAACAACTGAGCAGGAAGTAAAAATGCAGAATGGTGACTAACAAACATCCTGATGTGTGAGTGTTAAACTTTCGCCTCTCAGTGAGGTAACAGCCCATACATATGTGGAGTGATGGCCTAGAGGTAACGCGTCTGCCTAGGAAGCGAGAGAATCTAAGCGCGCTGGTTCGAATCACGGCTCAGCCACCGATATTTTCTCCCCCTCCACTAGACCTTGAGTGGTGGTCTGGACGCTAGTCATTCGGATGAGACGATAAACTAAGGTCCCATGTGCAGCATGCACTTAGCACATAAAAGAACCCAAGGCAACAAAAGAGTTGTTTCTGGCAAAATTCTGTAGAAAAATCCACTTCGATAGGAAAAACAAATTAAAAAAAAAACTGCATGCAGGAAAAAAAAAAGGGTGGCACTGTAGTGTAGCGACGCACTCTCCTTGGGGAGAGCAGCCCGAATTTCACACAGAGAAGTCTGTTGTGATAAAAAGAAATACAAATACAAATGATACAAACAACATAAATTATAATACATACTTGTCAGTAGAAGTCAAGGGGTTAAACTACGAAGAGCAATCAGGAAATTGCGTTTGAATTTTAGTCAAGTGGATGCATGGTCAACGACAGTGTGAGGGGCATTCAGCTGATCATCATTGCATGGCCAGTTTAAAAAAAAAAAAAAAAAAAAATTTAACCCTCATCAAATCTGAATGTCTTTGTCAGTGGGTGGTAGGGTTTCAGTTCTGTTTGTCTGTCTGTCTGTCTGTCTGTATTGTTTACTTTTGTCTGTGTAGATCTGCCTTTCTTTCATCTATCTGTTTCTCTCTCTCTTCTCTGTCACACACACACACACGCACGCACGCACGCATGCTTACCCTTACAAAGACGCATGTGGATGCACACACACACACCCACACATACACACACCCACACACATACACACCCACACACACACACACACACACACACACACACACACTCTCAGTCAGTCAGTCACTCACTCACAGACACATCCACAGACACACACAGATACACACATATATATAATATACACACAGTTACTCACACAGAGACACACAGAAACAGGCAAACACATACACATGCATGCATTCACACACACACACACACACACACACACACACACACACACACACACACACACACACACACACACACACAATCACCACCACCACCACTACACAACACACACACACACACCAACACCCACATACACCTGCCTCCTCCCCTCTCCCCCTCTCCCCCACACACACAGACACAGACACACACACACACACACACACACACACACACACACACACGCATGCAGACCATCCGCTCTATAGACAGAAATTGCAAAACTTTGTTACCAAAAATAGACCTTGTAGGCAGTTCTATTTCCGCAGGCAAGCATTAACTTGCGTCTCTTACCTAGTTCCTTCCCTCTTTTTTTTTTTCTTTTTAATTTTTTTTTCTTCTGAGTTTCTAACTGCTGCTGCTGTTGTCTTTGGTGCAGGAAGGTGTGTAGAAAACTTGAAGAAGAATTGATAAAGAATCGTTCAGAGGTCTCTGTAGTTTTTGCTCTTCATACACCTTCATCGCTGACATTCACTTGTGTGAATTGGTCATAGACAGGTCTACCAAGAAGGTCTTACATATATATGTGGCTGTGTTTTTTTGTTTTTTTTTAACCCAGCTATGGATTAGGCAGCCATACTTTGTTTTCAGAGCTAGACTTGTCAGTGATTTCATAACCCACAGAAAGTGAGAAACACTGACAAGGTGTATGGTGACTTTTATGTGTGCGTTTGATTAGAAAGAATTGTGTCCTGAGTATGCTAAAACAGGGCAGGCACAACTGAACACCACCAAAGTCAGTGACTCCACAGCAGTGCAGGGTCTCCTCGGGTATGTGGCCCCTTGGTGACCTGACATTGATGGTTAAAGTTCTGTGTGGACTGCTGATGCTGGGACTTCCAGTTCCACCGATGAGCCCAGGTGTGGTTGTGTATACGGGGGACTCGGAAGGAGTATCAGTATCACTATCAGTATCAGTAGCTCAAGGAGGCGTCACTGCGTTCGGTCAAATCCATATACGCTACACCACATCTGCCAAGCAGATGCCTGACCAGCAGCGTAACCCAACATGCTTAGTCAGGCCTTGAGAAAAAAAAAAAAAAAAAATTAAGGGAAAAAAAAAGAAGATAAATACATAAAAAATACTACTGCTATTAATAATAATATTTAAAAGGCGCAAAATCTTGATTAAGTCAACTCTAGGTGCGCACACACACACACACACTCTCTCTCTCTCTCTCTCTCTCTCTCTCTCTCTCTCTCTCTCTCACACACACACACAAAAGCAAGACACACAGAAACAGGCACACACACATACCTATGCATGCATTCACACATACACACACACACACACACACACACACTCTCTCTCTCTCTCTCACACACACACACACACACACACACACACACACACAAGTAAGACACACAGAAACAGGCACACACACATACATGCATGCATTCACACACACACACACACACACACACACACACACACACACACACACACACACACCTCGGAAAGAGTGGCGTGGAAGTGATGCCACTGAAATGGCGCAGATAACGGGACAGAAAAATGAATAGAAAAAATAAGATAGATTCATTAATAAATGAATGATCAGAATTCAGCATTGAGAGAACAGTGCAAACGAAGACTGAAAGAGTGTTTACTTCAAGTCCATATAGCCTTTCCTCACTCTGAACTCTGGCTTTCTCTTCAAGGTTATTGACTGCTTGTGTCTCTTTCTTCTTCTTCTTTTTTTTTTTTTTTTTTTTAAGAATCCTGTGCTTATATCCTTCTGTTTTAGAACATGTATTGATTGCCAGTTTGGCCAGGAAGGTAGATAGAGCAATGTCGTGATTACGTGTGTGTGGTGGAGTGGAGGTCATTGATTACAGGCCAGGTGTTAATGTTTGCTAGCTCTGTGTGTGTGTGTGTGTGTGTGTGTGTGTATGAGGCAAGGGCGGTGTTCCCAAACCAGTTTGTAACCAGCAACTTACAGCTTTACAAGGAGATTTGCCTGACCCAGTCTTTCTCACTTGTTCTTGTGGTTTTGTCACCGTGAGGGGAATGTGAGTGTTTTGTGTAGAATCTTTGAATGTGGGTGGGTGGGTAGGGAGGTGGGTGCATGTGGGGTTTTTATGTGTGACTGTGTGTGTGTGTGCGTGTGCGTGTGTGTGTGTGTGTGTGTGTGCTGTGTGTGTATGCTTTGTGTGTTTGTGCATGCTGGCTGATATATATGCAAATCAGGATGAGTAAAATGTGTGTGCTTTCGCCTGCAGATGTACAAGTTTTACTACAAGTATGAAAAAGCATGCTTGTGTGTGCGTTTGTGTGTGTGTGTGTGTGTGCTTGCTTGGCTTGCTTGATTGCATACATGTTTATCTCTTTGCATATATCAGTAATATATGCTTACTTGCCCTTGTTCACATGTAAACATGCATGTCTTATTTATTCTTTGTAAATTTTGAACACCAAGAGAGGCACCTAAGATTCCAGGCCTTTGTGGCATTTTGTTGGAGAGAAAACACAACAAACACGCAGACCGCAGCTAGCTACTCTAAGACATGACATTCAGGTGTGTGCAAAACATGTCAGAAGACAGTTAATAATAATAATAATAATAATAGATACTTATATAGCACACTATCCAGAAATCGGCTCTAGGTGCTTTACAAAAACGCTTTTGTTAACATAAAACATCATATCTATGTTGCATACACACACCAAAATGTGACTACACACACACACACACACACACACACACACACACACACACACACACACACACACACACACACACACACACACATGCTGCATACATACATTTTAACATACAGTTACACACAGACAAACCTAGGGAAGTCATACACACTAACACAGGCGTTAACTATAGTAACTATATACAGCCATGAAACTGTACAAACTGATATATATATATATATATAATTTTTTTTATATGTTCTGTGCACACCTTAGTTGTTTGGGGATTTTTGTTGTTGTTTATACACAGACAGTAAAATCATTGTGCTTCTACACTGACATAAAATAATAGCAGCTGTTCACAGAGGCCAGCTCTGTAAAAAAACAACAACAACAACAACAAAAAACAAATAACTAAGCTGGGCACAGAACAAAACTAATGTTTTAAGACAAAAACATAAAACTGTAGCAACTGTACACAGACCTAAAACTGTAACAGCTGTGCACATGTACATGAAAATGTAACAGCTGTACCTGTCGTCATAAAATTTGAACAGCTGTACACTGACATACAGCTGTAACGGCTGTACACATGTACATTAAAAAAAACCCACTATAACTGCTGTACACACTGACCCAGGGCCAGACATAAAACCGTACGTAACAGCTGTTCACAAACATAAAACTATAACAGCTGTATACACTGACATAAACCTAGGACAGCTGTACACAAACATAAAACTATAACGGCTGTATACACTGACATAAACCTAGGACAGCTGCACACAAACATAAAACTATAACAGCTGTATACACTGACATAAACCTAGGACAGCTGTACACAAACATAAAACTATAACAGCTGTATACACTGACATAAACCTAGGACAGCTGCACACAAACATAAAACTATAACAGCTGTATACACTGACATAAACCTAGGACAGCTGTACACAGACACAAAACTGGTGCATTGCAGCAGTGCAAATTATGAGCAAATCAGTCACAACACGTCAAAGATACCAACTTTGCATTAGTTGTGAATATCACTGCAAACAGTAACGGTTTTCTTTCTTTCTTTTTTTTTTTTTTCCTTTTTTTTTTTTTTTTTTTTAAAGACTGGTGAGTGCTTTAGTTTCAGCCATTTCCTTATTGTTCAAGATACCTGTCAACCAGTTGGTGTCGAGCTACCAATATGTATTATGAGTTTGTGCACATCTGTGAATTAGATGCCCCCATTTAATGAAGGTCTGTGCAACAAAAGCTGTTCAGAGAGAGAGAGAGAGAGAGAGAGAAAAGAGAACAGATGTAATTCAGCCAGGTTGCAGTATGTGCCATGTGTGTGTGAGTGGTGTATGTGTGTGTGTGTTTGTATGTGCACACAAACACGTTTGTGTGTGTGTGTGTGTGTGTGTGTGTGTGTAATGATTTGTGTGTGTGTGTGGTGTGATGTTTTTTGTTGTTTTGTTGTTGTTTTTTTGTGTGTGTGTGTGTATGGTGTGATGTGTGTGTGTGTGTGCGCGGGTGTGTTTGTGTGCGTTAGTGTACACGTTTGTGATGTGATGTACATGTGCATGTGCAGTGTGCGTATGATGTGATGCGTGCATGTGCGATGTGTGTGTGTGTGTGGACTGGGGTAAGGGGGGTGGAGGAAGAGGTAGAAGCTCGGATTAATTTTGGGAGGCAGGCGGATAGGGTTTGGGACAGATGGGATGCACACATATCATTTTGTTATGGCTGATATTTATGGTGAGTCACCAGGTGAGACTGATTATTTATTTATTTATTTTTTTTATACATTTTTATTTACATATGGTTTTTATTGTTCATGATTGTTCTGGTTGGTTCGTGTACATTATTTGATAATGCACTGTCATGAGTGCTGTCGGCATAATATGTGTCTGGCTGTCAGTCTCAGTCAAGGTCGGTATTATGTGTTGAATTAAGGCAGTGCTGCTTGATATTGTGTGTTTGTGAGCTTTTCTGGGTCAGGGGAGGTGGAGCGCATGTTTGCCTCCCTCACCTCCCTATCCAGTGCACATGCACAGGCATATATTATGCGCACACACACACACACACACGCACGCAAGTACAGGCATGCATGTGTGCTTATATGCAGGCACACACACTCACATACACTCACAGTCACACAATCATGCACATATATGCACTAGACTCACATACACATGTGTACGTAACACAAACCCATACCATATGGACACCTGTAGAAACTCATATATGCACTAACACTCACTAACACACAGACTCACATACACATGTGCATACACGCGTGCACACACACACACACACACACACACACACGTATACACAAACACACACACACAGACACATAAACACATGCACACAAATAAACACACACACCAACACACACACCCCTACTACCACTACCGCTGCTGCTGCCAATACTAGAGCATAGCACTACTTCTTGCTCAGCTGCTGCCACTGCTTCTACTACAGCTACCACAACTACATCATCAGCATAGTGAAGATTGACTTCAAAGAGCTGCATCCAACACAGCACAGTTTATTAGCACTGTGATTCATGACTTCAAAGAGCTGCATCCAACACAGCACAGTTTATTAGCACTGTGATTCAGTGCTGTGCCTGAGCCCTTTGTGGTGAAGCGCATGGAAAACTCACTGTGATTTAGTACTGTGCTGCCCTTTGTGGTTCAAAAAGCACACGGAAAACTCATCCCATTTTGTTGTTGACTTGGCTCACTTCCCGGTTTATTTTCAAACATGTGTGTGTGTGTGTGTGTGTGTGTGTGTGTGTGTGGAGGCGGTTGGGGGAAGTCGCTTATCAAAAAATAAGAGAAGTGGGAGCCTGGTGATGGCTATTTTGCTGGCTGGAGATATTTCTGTTTCTCTCTCATTTATCCCCTTTGCTGTGTGTATACACAGGCACAAGTATAGACATGCACTGATGTAGTGTGTGTACAATATTCTTCTTATTACAAATTATCATTACATGTGTGTATGCATGTGTGTGTAGTAACAGACTAACACGCACTATGCATGTCTGGGTTTGTATGTGCGTGCATATATATCTTTGCAGACATGTTTGAATGCATAGTAATCATATTATTATACTAGTATGATATATTTATGCATTGATTGAGTCAGACACATTCTCAAATGTATGCTTGTGTCTCTGTCTGTCTGTCTGTCTGTCTCTGTCAAAGTGTCTCTCGTATTCTGCCAAAAAAAAAAAAAAAAAAAAAAAAGATTATGTGTGTCTGTCGGTGTCTGCCTTTCTGCGTGTCTCAGTGTCTGATGTCTGTCTTTCTCCAAGCTTTTCCATGCCCTCTTTACTGTTTTCTTCTTCCTTGCTTGTCTTTCTGATGTGTGCACACACATGCACGCGCATAGATGTTACAGTTGTTTGATGTTGGCGTTTATAACGTTTCCATTTTTCCTAGCGTTGTCTTTCCCTAATCACCCTCTACACATACACACACTTTTACCCCTCCCCCTCTCACAGCCCCTACCCCCACGTTATTTTTATTTTTATTATTTTTTTTCCCGTCTAATATCACTTCAAGTGGAAAGACGTTAAACTGAAGACAACAACGACAACAACAACAACAACAACAACAACACACACACACACACACACACACACACACACACACACACACACACACACTTTGTACACCTGTTCCATTGGTCATTTGGCACTGTCCCCAACTCTGTGGAAATCCTTTATGATTCCCCACCCCGAAGCAAAAGCAGTAGTGCCAAAGTACACATTGACATGTCCTGTATAATAACTTTAAAGAAAATTGTCAAATACATTATTTTTTCACTTTCAGCAACTTAAAAGTGGAATGGATCCATTCGGCATTGTTTTAAATTGTATACAGATCAGACTGGGGGGCGAAAGATGCACACATATTTCAAAGCCTTTTGTCTCAGCCGAACTCGACAAAACTTCCCCTGTAAAAAGGAGTGGTAGTTAAAGGGGTGCTAGTTAAAGGGGTTAACCGACAGATAGGGGGTTAATTAACTGCAAAAGTCATGCTGCCAGCCACCACGATTGGTCAAAGCTACCATGTGGTGGCAGGGTTAAAACCTTGTGCCCTTGGCGTCTAATGAGTGGAGAAGCAGATGACAGGGAGAGCTGCAGAGCACGCGTGGACAGTTCAACAGCGTGTTGGAACTCTGAGAGGGGCAGTTGAACACCATTGTCACTGACCGGTTAGGTCTTGAAGGCTGTGTGCTGTAGCCGTGAAGGCCTTGTACAAGTTCAGCAGGAACATTGAAACCTGTTGAAGTACCACCACCGTATGTGATATTGCTGGGGACTTGGTTTTTTTGTTTGTTTTTTCAGTTATGGCGAGGAATGGCATCCCTAAGCTGCCCATATATATAGAGCTTAACGGCATGAATGTCATACTCATGTGTGCTATGTGAGTTTTGTTAATTACATGAGGAGTTAGTTACCAAGTTGGTACCTTTCTTTTATTTTAAAATAATGATTTGTCAGTTTGTTGTGGAGTCAGGTTAGTGAACATATACTGAGAAAAGGAAGAAATAAGAATGATGGATGAAAATGTATAACTCGTTACCTGTGTGCTAGCTGAATTGGTAGCATAAGCAGCATTGACTTGAAGTTGTGTACCTTGTGAATGGAGAGAGTTACCACTCTTTACTATTTGTTAATCATTTCATCTCCTGGCCTCATTGTTTGCTAATTGTGTGTTTGTCTGTGCATGCTTATAATGTGTGCATTTGTGCATGCATGTGTGTGTCGGTGTCAGTGTCGGTGTTTGTGTGTGTGTGTGTGTGTGTGTGTGTGTGTGTGTGTGTGTGTGTGTGTGTGTGTGTGTGTGTGTGTGTGTGTGTGTGTGTGTGTGTGTGTGAGCTTGTTCAAGACGTGTACGTATATGTGTGGTGTGTGTGTGTGTGTGATTATACTGTCTGCATGTGTGTGTGTGTGTGTGCCGTTTGTTTGAGAGACAGCACATGAGACTGAAGGAAAGAGTTAGTTGATGAGACAAGTGATACCGTCCGTTCCCATTAACATTGATATATTCTTTTGCTATTGCATAAAGCATGAGAGAGACAGGGATGGCGCTGGGAGGATCATAGGGGTGGTTGGGGGTGTGGGGGGGGGGAGGAGTGGGGGGGGGGAGGGGGAGTTGGAGCGAAAGACTTTCAGCAAAGGAGAGGGAGAGAGAAGAGAGTGAGAGTGAAAGGCAGTGTGTTAACACTCGGGTCACGTCCACCTGTAGGAACATTCAATTACAGAGGTGCTTTGGGGAATTCCAGAAGCAGGGGCTTCACATCAAGAGAGGGAACCAGATTGTTATTGTGCCGGTGCGTATTCATGAGCGTCTGCACAAGTATGGTATTATGCTTGGTTGTATTGAGTTTTGTATTTGTACAATTATTCGTCCGTTACAGCAGATACATGTATCTGTGTGGATGTTAAAAAGAAGAGGAAGAAAAATTAGATTTGTTTCCATGTTTGAAAAGATTCTAGCGTGTGTGTGTGTGTGTGTGTGTGTGTGTGTGTGTGCATGTGACCATAAGCATTATGTTGGAGAGGGGTGGAGGGACTGAGAATGGAATCAAGCCTGACCAATTCTCTTGGTAAAGGTTGGGTCAGTGCTCATATTGCCTTGAAAGACTTTCATGAATATCTGTGTTGTTTTTTTTGGGGGGGGGGGGGGGGGAGGTTGGAGGGGCTCTGTTTTGCCGTGTTTACATTGATTTTGACTAGAAAAAGACTTCTTTTTTTTTATTATTTTAAATCAGTTCTGAATTAATTCCTAACAGGTTTAATATCTGATTTGTGCAGAACATGACACGTTTGGCCTAAGCAACATCACAATCATTGCTTCAGTTGGTCTCATTTTCGTTCTTTTTTTTTTATTTCAGTAATTTGCCTTTTACTTATCTTTCCCTTCACTATATTTTGATGCGTGAAATTGACTTCTTTGTGTACTTTGTCTTATTATCGTATTTAATCTTTATGGTAGAGTTTTTACACAAACCTAAGATATGTATGCTGTCAAGGCCTGATCAGCGTGTTGGCTTTATGTGCAAAGGTTAGGCGTCTGCTGCCTTTTTAAAAATTTTTTTTTTTTTTTTTTAATTAAAAATTTGTTTTGATGAAACGGTAGATGTGGAGAAGCGTATATATATATCATTGGCTCTTTCCACACACAATGAGTATGACACCTCTTTGAAACTGAAACTGCTCTGATATAGTCTTGTGAGTCAAACTGAAACTGCTCTGATATAGTCTTTTGAGTCAAACTGAGACTGCTCTGATAGTCTTGAGAGTCAAACTGAAACTGCTCTGATACAGCCTTGCGAGTCAAACTGAGACTGCTCTGATAGTCTTGAGAGTCAAACTGAGACTGCTCTGATACAGTCTTGTGAGTCAGTCTGAAGCAGCTCTGATACAGTCTTGAGAGTCAGATTGAAACTGCTCTGATACAGTCTTGAGAGTCAAACTGAAACTGTTCTGATGCAGTCTTGAGAGTCAAACTGAAACTGCTCTGATACAGTCTTGTGAGTCAGACTGAAGCAGCTCTGATACAGTCTTGTGAGTCAGTCTGAAACTGCTCTGATACAGTCTTGTGAGTCAATCTGAAACTGCTGTAATACAGCCTTGCGAGTCAAACTGAAACTGCTCTGATACAGTCTTGAGAGTCAAATTGAGACTGCTCTGATACAGTCTTGAGAGTCAAACTGAAACTGCTCTGATACAGTCTTGTGAGTCAAACTGAAGCTGCTCTGATACAGTCTTGTGAGTCAAACTGAAACTGCTCTGATACAGTCTTGTGAGTCAATCTGAAACTGCTGTAATACAGCATTGTGAGTCAAACTAAAACTGCTCTGATACAGTCTTGAGAGTCAAACTGAGACTGCTCTGATACAGTCTTGTGAGTCAAACTGAGACTGCTCTGATACAGTCTTGTGAGTCAAACCTGAAACTCTGATACAGTCTTGTGAGTCAAACTGAAACTGCTTTTATGATTCTCCGTACATCCTAATGTCTGTTCCCCAGATGTGGAGGAGCATATATCTTTCTGCGCACTGTGACCCTCCTTGAAACTTGCAGCTGGATCTCAGCTCTGATACAGTCTTGTGAGTCAAAAACTGCTTTTACACAATTCCCCATACGTCCTAATGTCTGTTCCCCACAATTTGCTCCCTGGCCAAGCAGGGTACAGTGTCCTTGTGAATAAGATAATTACTCTTTTGTCGGCGTGACTGCATTAATTAGGGTACAGGTTTTGTTTTTTTTTTATAATTTATCTGCAGCAGCTTGTAACTGGTACAGCAAGTTAATTGTGGTTTTCTCTGATGTGTAGCGGGTATAATTTACAGGCGCAAACTACGAATTAGCGCTCACTCATTTTTGTTCTTCGGCGATAAAGAACAGCTGGTAGATTATGAAAAGCAAAAAATACCATTTTTTTTATATGTAGATTTATATAATTCAGTCTTTTTTTTATAGTTTTACTTTGATATTAAAGTTACAGCTTGTTTTGAAATGTTCATGATTCACTTTTAGTTGATTTTGTGTGGTTGTTGTTTTTTTGATATGGTTATTTTTTTTTAATGTCCCACTCAAAGTAATTAAACAACAACAGAACAGGTACTTCCATACCATATTTGTTACTGGTTCAGGCATACATGCATACACAGACACATGGACAGACACACACAAAGACATGATACATGTGTACACACACACTCAGACTGACAAGGGCACACAAAGTAACACACACACACACACACACACACGTTTACACACACACACACACACACACACACACACACGTTTACTCACACATACTCACACACACAGAGACACGTTTACTCACACAGACACATACATACAGACACACACACACACACACACACACACACACACACACACACACACACAAGTGCGCGCGTTTACTCACACACACACACACACACATACACACACACACATACACACACACACACACACACACACACACACACACACACACAAGTGCGCGCGTTTACTCACACACACACACACACACAGAGGAGGTCCCAGGGTGATCGAAGGGGATTGTCTGGGTCAGTGTGACCCGAATCCCCTGCCTGCCCTCACATTTTGTGTGTGTGTGTGTGTGTGTGTGAAAGAGGGAGGGAGGTGGGGTGGAGATGGGGGTGGGGTGGGGGGGTGTTGATGGGTTTGTTTAGGGTGGAGAGAGGATGGGGTGGGGGAGGCCCTAGAGGGGGCTAACAGGAAGGAAGGAAGGGTTGAATTGGTTTGTGTGTTGTTTCGTTGATATGGCTGTTTATTTGTCGTGTGTGTGTGTGTGTGTGTGTGTGTGTGTGTGTGTGTGCACGCGCGCGTTTGTGTGTGTGTGTGTGTGTGTGTGTGTTTGGGGGGGGGGGGGGGGCGCGCGCGCGCGCGCGCGTGTATGTGTGTGTGTATACATACATATGTGTGTGTGTGTACGTGTGTGTGCGTGTGTGTGTGTACATGTGTGTGTGTGTGTTGGAGTGGACTTCACTGACTCAGTCAGATGATTATCTGAACCAGTTAGATAATATGGTGGGGGGTGGGGGTGGGGGACTGATGGGGGCGGTGTTTCTGGGTTTGTTGGGGGGATGGAGTGCGGAAGTGGGTGAGGCTTCAAAGTATGGTCTGTTTATCAGGAAGAAAGGTAGGGCTGGATTAGATAATGTGTTGTTTTGTTGACATAGTGACTGTGTATTTGTCGTGTGTGTGTGTGTGTGTGTGTGTGTGTGTGTGGACTTACTGACTCAGCCTGATGATTATCTGACCTTGTTAGATCAAACTGTGTGGGTACGTGTGGCTGTGTGTGTTGGGGTGATGCTGGAGGGTTTGGGGGGGGGAGGGGGGTTGATGGCTTTGTCAGGGGTGGAGGGGGGATGGGGGGAAGAGGTGGAGGGGGGGTGTAGGAGGGGGGTTAAGACGCTCATCTACCAATTCGAGAGGGTCTTGGTTCCGAAATCCGGCTGTCCGCTTTTTCTCCCAGGTTTGACTGGAAAATCAAACTGAGCGTCTAGTTGTTCAGATGAGACGATAAACCAAGGTCCCTTGTGCAGCATGCACTGGCTGCTAAAAAACCAAAAAACAAACAAAAAAAACAAACCAAAAAACCCACACCCAAAAACATGGCAACGAGAGCGTTACAAGTCCTCAGGCAAAATTATGTATGGGAAACCCACTCTGACAGGAAACACACAAATTTATATGCACGTGTTCAAGGCCTTAGTGCGTTGGGTTTTGCTGCTGGTCAGGCATTTGCCAAGCAGATGTGGTGCAGGGTATAAATTTGTCTGAACGCAGTAACACCTCCTTGAGAAACCGAAACGGAATTGAAGCTTGTGTGTGATTGTGTGTGTGTGTGTGGGCGCGAGCGCATGTGTCTGTGTCTGTGTGTGGGGGCTGGGGGTAGGGGTGGGGTGGGGTGGGGTGTAGAATTTGAGAGGGGTGGGAATGAGAGGTGGGGGTGGGTTGAGTTTAGGTGTGGTGGTGCCTGTATCAGGAAGAAAAAAAAGGGGGGGGGGGGTTAGTGTTGTTAGTTGTGACTGTTTCTTTGTTATATTTGTATTTGCATTTCTTTTTTATCACAACAGATTTCTCTGTGTAAAAATCGGGCTGCACTCCCTAGGGAGAGCGCGTCGCTACACAACAGCGCCACCCATTTTTTTTTGTATTTTTCCCCCAACATGCAGGTTTATTTGTTTTTTCTATCAAAGTGGATTTTTCTACAGAAATTTACCAGGAACAACCGTTTTGTTGCCGTGGGTTCTTTTACGTGCGCTAAGTGCACGCTGGACACGGGACCTCGGTTTATCGTCTCATCCGAATGACTAGTGTCCAGACCACCACTCAAGGTCTAGTTGAGGGGGAGAAAATATCGGTGGTTGAGCCGTGATTCGAACAAGTGCGCTCAATTTCTCTCACTTCCTAGGCGGATGCGTTACCTCTAGGCCATCACTCCACTGTTTTGTGTGTGTGTGTGTGTGTGTGTATAATGGGGGGAGGGTAGGGTTGGGAAGGGTGGGCGGGAGAGGGGAGGTGTGGGAGTGGGATAAGATTAGGTGTCGCAGGTTATCGTGACAGGGATTTTTTGCTTTGTTTTTGTTTAGTTTTTTTGTTGGCTTTTTGTTTTTGGTCTTGGGTGGGTGGGTTTGTGAGGGAGTTTTGCGTATAATTTGTGTATGCAGGTGCAGGTGTGTGTGTGTGTGTGTGTGTGTGTGTGTGTGCAGCCTTTAGTTTTATGCACCTGTCCCACCCAAAATTCAAATGAGCAGCTGCTTTTTTCCTTGGCTGACAAGCTTTTGTTCCCTCCCCCTCCCCCGCCCACTTCCCTCCCCTCCTCTCTCTCTCTCTCTCTCTCTCTTTGTCTCTCTTCCTCTCCCCTCCCTACCTCTCTCACTCTCTCTCTCTGAGACTCTCCCACCTACCCCCTCCACCCCCTCTCTGTTAAAACAACAGCAGATCTGTTTTAGTTGGCCAATATACTGATACTTCTGTTCAGTGTTGGAAAATACTCACTCTCTTTCCCCCCACACGCTCTGTCTCTCTCTCCCTCCTTCTATCTCTGTCTGTCTGTCTGTCTGTCTGTCTCTCTCTCTCTCTCTCTCTCTCTCTCTCTCTCCGAGACTCTCCCACCTACCCCCTCCACCCCCTCTCTGTTAAAACAACAGCAGATCTGTTTTAGTTGGCCAATATACTGATACTTCTGTTCAGTGTTGGAAAATACTCACTCTCTTTCCCCCCTTCACTCTGTCTCTCTCTCCCTCCTTCTGTCTGCCTGTCTGTCTGTCTGTCTGTCTGTCTGTCTCTCTCTGTCCGACTTACCCCCCACCCCCCAACCCCACCCCACTCTCCATCTGTAAAAACAACAGCAGATATGTTTGTTGGCCAATGTACTGATCTTCTGTTAGACAATAATCTCTCTCTCTCTCTTTCTCTGTCTGTCTGTCTGTCTGTCTCTTTCTCTGTCTGTCTCTCTCTCCTTCTCTCCCCTACTCCCCTCCCTCACCCCCTCTATCCCCATGTTCCACCTCCTCACCTCTTCTCCTGCCCCCCCCCTCCCTTCCAATCCCCTCCCCCTCCCTCCCCCCCCAGCCCCCCCCCCCCCCCCCCCGCCCCCTCTTCCCCACTCAACCCCTTCTGTGTCAACTACCTGGTTGTTTGGCAGGTTGGAATCTACAGGTGTCACTGTGCTCACAAAAGCTGAAATACCCACCTGTGTGTCTTAGCCCTTTCCTAGTTGTTAGTTCAGCCTGACTGACAGTGACAGGGTTATCTGATTTTTCTTCCCCCCTTTAGTCAAGTGATAAGAGAGGTATTGACAGCAGTGTATAAATGTACACATGTAGTACTAGCAGGTCTGTCTGTTAACCCTTTAGGTTCTTTTGTCACAATCAAGGGAAAGGGTGGGGAAGGTGTGTGTGTGGGGGTGGGGGTTCGATACATTGACTAAAACTTTTGAACTTTGTCCAAATATTATAGGTTTCATGTTTGTCCAAATATTATAGGTTTCATGAGATATTCTGCACAATGCCTGGAACCAGATATATAGCACACACACACACACACACACACACACACACACACAGCTGTTCACTTGTATGCAGACATTTTATATGCGAACATGTCATCGTGTCTGTCTTTTAAGTTTCATGCATGATATTTTAGTTTGATGCACATTGGTGCAAAAGCAAGCATACTGAAAGACAGTGTACATAAGAAAAAATATGCATGATATTTTAGTTTGATGCACACAGGTGCATAGGCAAGCATGCATGCACACACACACACACATAAACACATATACACACATGAACATGCACATGTATACACACACAAATGCACTCACAGACATGAACACCCATATGCGCAAATGCACACGCTCGCGCGCACACACACACACACACACACACACACACATGCCGCCCCACCCCCCTCCCACTCTCTATATTTATATTATAATTCCTTCCCACCCCTCTTTTTACCCACTCCACACACATACCTGTCGGTGGTTCCTTTCCCCCTCAGCAACGAAACGGTTAAAGTGATACAGCTGAGTGGCTTGAGTTGACAGGCTTAGGGGTCTTTCTCCCCACACTACTAATACACTGTAAGACGGTGGCTAGACAGCACACAGTAACAGCTACCATGAGATAGGGGTAGGTACCCTTCCCGAGCAGCTACTTTTGGAGTTTGAACTTATAACAGCTTTGTGTGGTAGGTGTGTATTCATGATGTGCCTTTGCATGGGTGGGCGGGTAGGTGGTTGTGGGTCGTCTCTCGTGTGTGTGTTTGTGTGTGTGTGAACATTCAGAATGTGTGGTTGTTGTGTTAACAGCTTCATGTGGTAAGTTGCATGTGTGTGTGTGTTTAGGGGTGGAGGTTGTGTGTGTGTGTGTGTAGTGTGTGTGTGTGTTAGACTTTGAGGGAGAGAGACTTTGTGAGACACTAAGCACATGTCTGTTTTCCCAGCATGTGTCGGTGTGTATGTTTACATGAAACAGAGACGGAGTGTGTGTTTGTGTCTGATTGACAAAAAAGAAATGGTGTTAAATGGTGTATGTTTTTGTTTGTGTACGTATAGATCCGTGTGTGTAAGATTGATTCCAGTTTTCTGGAAATTCAGATTAACTGAATAGGCAAGTAGATCTGATGAAATTAATGTTACTCAGTCAGTGCTAGTTAAACATGTATACCACTTGTACTGAACATACACACACTCTCTCTCTCTCTCTCTCTTTGGAAGAAAAGTTATGAAATAATGTATACATGTTGGTTATGTGACTATAGTATACACAATAGTATGCTATGATTTCTGTTGTGGATTTAATTTTGAACCCAAAATTGCTGAAAAGGAAGTTGATCATGTAATTTATCCTTATCTTCTCCCCTTTTTTTTTCAATCTGTTTTTTATTGAAAGTTTTCTGCACATGCAGAGACACAAATCACAAGATTGTGAAAATGTTGTTGTGACTCTTGGACCAAGTGAAAGAGATGAGCTGGTCACAAAAGCGATGAAGAAAAAAAAAGGTCATAAATACTGAATGATGAGGAATGATTTTTACAGGGTTCTGATAGGATGTGGCTCCATGGGGTACTCAGTCAGGATAAGCAACGTGGGAATAATGCCACTGAAATGGTGTAGATGATTGAGCAGTAAAAATAAAAATAAAGTAAAAAATATATTAAAAAAATAAATAAAAGAAAAAGGAGGGGGATGTGGGTTCATTTGAATAAAGATTTTTCAGCAATATAACCAATAAAGACTAAGGATTTGGTTTTCTGGGCTTTTTTTTTTTTTTTTTTTTTTTTTTGGTGGTTTGGTTTGTGTGTGGGGTTGTGGGGGTGGTGGTATTCATGATACCCTGTTCAGAGATCACCACAGAAACTTTAAAAAAAAAAAAAAGAAAGAAAAAGTACAAAGAGATGAGTCACAAGTCTTTCCTGAAACAAGTAGGAAAACAGGAAATGAATAGATTGTTCCCCCCCCCCCCCCCGGCTTCCCACCCTCCCTCCCTCCCACGCCCACCACCCAAAAAGAAGCAGGGTGAGATCAGAAAACCTGGTTGATTCTGTTGGGGGTTTTTTGGTGTTTTTTTGTTTGTTTTTTTTCTTTCTTTTTGTGGTTTGGTTTGTGTGTGGGGTTGTGGGGGGTTTGGTATTCATGATACCGTGTTCAGAGATCACCACAGAAACTTAAAAAAAAAATAA
>NC_134905.1:14339960-14342460 GCF_041734735.1 Babylonia areolata
ATGGATACCCCCCAAGTCAGTTTTGAAGTCTCTCAAAGGACATCCTCTTTTGTTCTGTGACTTATTGACTAATGTGCTTCTTGGACTTCTACTGTGGGTGAAACTTAAGTGTGTGTGAGAGTGAGTGTGTTTGCCTGTTTGTGTATGCGCTCACTTGTACGTGTATGGTTTTACTTACTGAATGTATGTATATATATGTACATCTTTTTATTTGGAGGTGGGAGCATCAGTCTGCATTTTAACTGTAAGTGTGTGTGTGTGTGTGTGTGTGTGTGTGTGTATTAATACTATTATACCACACACACACACACACACACACACACACACACACACATACACATACATTGTTTATTTTCCCCTTTCGCAGCAATATACTGAGAGTGCGTGCTGCTGGGAAAATGCAAATGTATGGGTGATGTTAATAACTGCTGCAGTGTTAGTTCATGATCAGATCAGCTCTGTAATGGGCCCTTTGTGTTTGGCTGGGCTAAAAGCAACATGACATGATTTGCTGTGTGTGTGTGTGTGTGTGTGTGTGTGTGTTGCTATGCACAGGTGAAAGGAGAATTCTGTGCATGGGTTTGAACCTCGCAACAACATAATGGTTATCATTCGGGGTTGTGTTTTTTTTGTTGTATGACTGTTTTTGGCACAGCAGATTTAATCTGTGTGAAATTCATGCTGCTCTTTACACTACAGGGAGTACTACAATGAGAGTGCTACGGGTTATGGGTTTGTTTGTTTTTTTTCTCCTGGCAATTCTGCCTGCCACTGTGCAGGTGTGTATGTTTCCCTATCAGTGTGGATGTTTATCATCTCTTCCAAATGACTAGCATCCAGACCACCACTCAAGGTTTCATGGAGGGGGAGAAAATACTGGTAAGTGGTGGAATCAAACCAGTGCGCTCAAAGTCACTTGCTTTTGAGGCAGACTCTTTACCGCAGGGCAGCCACACCACCAAATACAAATAACAGATACTGAGATAGTGAGATACTTGAATTTTGTCTTCTTTTTTTTTCTCTCGTTTTTTTTCCCCTGATATTTTGTGTTTTTGTTTTCATTCTAAAAATCTTAGTAATCTTCCCATGATTGGAAGTTGTCTCATCCTGTCAGTGATAATTGCATTCTCCATTCATTTTTCTTCAGTTCTTTTACATACTTTTGTGCATTATTTTAATTTTTGCAATTTTTTTTTTTCTGGAAGTTGGTGTGCTCTTTGTTACAGGTGAGCGCATCCTGCCTGCACTGTAAGGTTCAGAACTGGGACGTGTGTGAGCTGTTCTTAAAATAGACTGCAACAGAGGAGGACGGCACGACCAGAAAGGAGAAACCTTCATCTGCTTTTCCGATTCTTCCAGTTGTTTTGGATTTTTTTTTTTTTTTTTGTCTGTGAAGGATTTTGAATCAGGGATTTATTTTTTTTCTTTTGTTCGTTTTACACGGTAACAGCAGTGTAAGGGTTGTCTCTGCGTTGCTTAGTTGTTGTGAGTGACGGGGAAAATTTGAGTTGTGAGTGTTGAAGGGGAATTTTTTAGATGCAGGGATTAATTTCCAAGAGTGAATTTTGTGCACAGGGACAGGCTGAAGTGAGATAAGTCTGTGTCATTTTTTTTGTTTGTTTGTTTTTGTTTTATGGCCAGTATTTTGTAATTGAGGGAACTGTTCCCATTGAGGTAAAAAGCAGGTTGTTTACGCTGACCTGAACAGTTTTTGTTGCAAGTGTTGTGACAGTGTTCTGGTGTTTGTAGAATCTGTCGACAGCTATTGTCGTCCGTTAAAGTGTGTTTGTAGAATCTGTCAACAACTGTCGTCGACTTTTGAAGTTGCTGTTCACAACTACTGACCTTTGTTTTCAAGATTCTGAGTCACTGTGAGAAGAGGCCAAGAGTGGTGGCACTTGTCCATGAACAGATCTGACATTTTGAATTATCAACATTAACATCCGTGAAGGTAGTCACCGGTTGTGATTTATGCGGACATTGGGCAGCAGTTGTCATTGGAAAGAACTAACCACATCATCACATTCGTTTGTTTCACAGTCTTTCATCGTCAGAACCTTTGCATATCTAGATCCGCGATCAAATCAAAGGGAAAGAGAAAGTAGCGGTCTTTCATCATCAAAGCCTTTCCATATCCATCCAGCCTAGAACCCAGTCTCGTGGACGCGGACTCCCAGCGGTCAATCATCGGCCAAGATGTCAGAACTTGCGGTTCAAGCCCTGGTGGGGTTCCTGAAGGCCCTGTCGCTGGTGTACGACCTGTTCTCCTTCATCCCCTACATGGTGCTCTACCGGCCCAGGAGCAAGCTGATCGCTTCCGGCCGAATCAAGGTGAGTGCCTTCCCTTGCTGTCTGATTGCTTCCGGATGAGTCGAGGTGAGTGCCTTCCCCTCACTTCTGGACAAATCGAGGTGAGTGTCTTCCCTTGTTTGATCACTTCCGGACGAGTCAAGGTGAATGCCTTCCCTTGTCTGATTGCTTCTGGACAAGTCGAGGTGAG
>NC_134905.1:14347460-14372460 GCF_041734735.1 Babylonia areolata
TCTTCCCCCAACAGGCCAAGTCAGTGTCGGGGGAGCCGGCAGGACCATGGCGGTCAGTGGAGGCCATCACGGACCTGACCACCACCCTGTTTCCCGAGTGCGTCACCGTGGATGACCTGTTCGTGCGGGCGGTGCGCATGTACGCGTCCACCCGGTGCCTGGGCACCCGTGAGGTCCTGTGCGAGGAGGATGAGAAGCAGCCCAACGGTCGCGTCTTCAAGAAGGTAAAGAAAGATATTGTGGTCTGTACAGGTTTAACCCCTTGACTGCTGGTTTAAAAATAAAAGATGATTAAAGCCCCCTCCTCCCCCCCCCCCCATCGCCCTTGAAAAAAAAAATGCAGAAAATGTATGGCATTGTATTACTCTTGTTTTTTTTATGTCACAACAGATTTCTCTGTGCAAAATTCAGGCTTTTCTCCAGGAAGAGCACGTAGCTACATTGAGAGCGCCCCCCACACTCCCACCTTTTTTTCTTTTTTTTTTTCGTATTTGTTTCTGCTTGCACTTTTTTTTTGTTTTCCCATCGAAGTAGATTTTTCAGCAGAATTTTCCCAGGGACAACCCTTTTGTTCCTGTGGATTCTTTTACGTGTGTAATTGCATGCCGCACACGGGACCTCGGTTTATCGTCTCATCTGAATGACTAGTGTCCAGACTGCCACTCAAGGTCTAATGGAGGGGGAGAAAATACTGGTGACCGTGGGATTTGAACCAGTGCGCTCAGATTCTCTGGCTTCCCAGGCGGACGCATCACGTCTAGGCCACCACTCTGTTGTTTTTGTTGTTGTGATGACGAGGTTTTGTCGTTTAGGTACTGTTATGTTTGGTGTGTATGTTGAGTGTTGTGTGTGATGTGGTTTTGTGTGTGTGTGTGTGCATACATCAGTTACTGTTTGTGTTTGGTTGGATATTTATGCAAAGTTATGTTTTGTTAAAATAGTCAGTTTGAATGTCAGACCCCTGCCGGAGTCTGCACTAGTTGGGTCACGGTAAGTATGTTATTTAAACGTAATTTTAGATAGAAAATTTCCCTTTTAGTGTTTAAATGCATTTTTTTTTACTCCTTAAGTCTTTCAGTGTGCAACACAGTTGAGCATGTTTTACATAGAAAAGTGCAATATAAATTCAGTGAATTATTTTGAAAAATGGTTGCCGTATTTTCATCATTTTCTTCTTCTCCTCCTTCCTCAGCCCTGTCAATAGCTAGTGGGGTGCCGCACAGAAGAACTGTTCACCCGATCCCCACAAACACAAACATGCGGAATAATCATTTAGAACTGGAAAAAAAAAAAGTGCATCGTATTGAATGGTCAGATTATTCTGTGGTGTTGATGCTGTTCACCAAAACAGATGTGCGATATTCATGATTAAAAAAAAAAAAAAAAAAAACACACCAAAAAATACACATATATGTATTTTATTGATAAGTTAGGCTGGTATGTTGTATATACTGTCAGTATGGTATAGATAGCTTTCAAAATAAAGAAAAAAAGATTATTTGTTGAAATATTTGCACCTGAGTTCATTCAATGAACTATTCGATTCTGGTTGTGCTCCATCATCTGTTCGGGGAACATTGTTCAAAAATGCCAACTGTTACGATTTCACTATATTTTGTTACGCTCGGTTGCAGTTTGTTCGGACGTTACGCCAGTGTCCAAATCGTTCCGACGAGGTCATTTTTAACTATATAGCATGGTCACACGCTTTCCTGTCGTAACATTGCCAAGATGCTCTTGACCTATCACGAGGCGAGGGCAGTCACTACTAACCAAGGTCTCACCTAATGATGCTCAGCTACTCGCGTTTGTGTTGTCATTGAAACAGCATTGAGTGGACCAATCAGCTTGATCGTAGCAGTTACACTGTGTTGCAGGTAGGCCCAAGTGTTTGTATGCCTTATAGATAAAATGTAGGTTTGCTGATGTGGCTCGGAGTCCATACAAGATTCAGAATGCTCCAACCAAATTTCCTGATTGTTCTTACAAACACTTGACAGGGGATGGCCTCTCTCATTGTTGCAGCCATGCTTGTTTGCAGTTTCAGTCACAGCTCAAGATTTGAACACTGCATTTTGTTGACCATTTTTAGGACATGAGGAACATTACTGACAAACGGCAAAGTGAAGAGCCAAACTGAAAAACAATGCGAAAGGAAATGGACAGTCTGTATTTCCCTGTCTGCATTTCCCTTTGTTCCCCTGAATCATGGAGAATGGTGTGCAAAAATGTGTGTGATACAATAGCGCAAAACTCCTTTCCTTCCTTCCTTGGTCCATAAAGTGGAAAAGAAACCTCGCCCCAGCCACTCCACTCCCCTCCCCCCAACCCCCCTCCCATCCCCCTCCCTCTCCCTGCACCCAGAGCTCAACAGACCTTGAAAGAATTGTTTCTTTATCTTTATCGCCTTTGGAATATTCATATTTTAGATGAAACGAATAAGTGAGGTCCCATATGCAGGATGCACTGAGCGTGTGTTTTAAAAGAACCCACAGCAACAAAAGTGTTGTCCTTGGCAAAATTCTGTCCAAAAAAGCTACTTTGATAGTAAAATAAAATCAGTACACTAGGGGACAGAAGAAAATAAAAGGGGGGCACTGTACAGTACAGTATGGTACAATACGATACAACACTATGCAATGTGGTGTGATACGATTCGATAAAGTGTGGTATGATAAGCTGAGATATGACAGAAAACAGTACAGGTACAATGTTTGACTCTGCTGCAATTATTTATTTTAGTCATCTCATAGGCAAGTATGTCATGACATTGTTTTTGATTTTTGCCATTGTTGCTGTTGTCCCTGGTGATTCATCGACAGCATCTATTCAATGCATTGAATGGCTGTGCTCTTGTTACCCATTTTTGTCATGAACATTTAATGTGGGCTTCTTTCAGGAAATAGCAGTTGAAAGTGTTTGAAGTGGTATTGTCTGTTCTGCATCATGTTTCTTCTCAGAAAAGCACACATCCTGAAGGCTTTTCCTGTCATTGTCCGGAGCACACACATCCGTATGAAAGGGCTGTGTGTCATTTTGTAAAATGAAGTACTGACTTGTCAAGTATTCACTCACTCTGAAAGAGACTCACAGATGGTTATATTATAAAGAAGAAAAAACAGAAAGATTGAAAGCCTTGGGAGATGCAGGCCAGTAAAATCAGCCATTAGCAAGGGTTTTTTTCCTTATTTTTGACTCACTTGTGTAAACAAAGTGAGTCTATGTTTTAACCCGGTGTTCGGTTGTCTGTGTGTGTGTGTGTGTCTGTGTGTGTGTGTCCGTGGTAAACTTTAACATTGACATTTTCTCTGCAAATATTTTGTCAGTTGACACCAAATTAGGCATAAAAATAGGAAAAATTCAGTTCTTTCCAGTCATCTTGTTTAAAACAATATTGCACCTCTGGGATGGGAAAAAAAAAAAAAAAAAAAAAAAAAAAAAAAAAATGAAGCCTAATTATATGCAAACTGCATTTACTATTTAGATTTTTTGTATTCTCTAAACTTGGCACTTTGATCTGATATTCTGACCCAACAACAAGAGCAGTCATTATTATCATTTTTTGTTCAAACAGGAGCTGCTTTTGCTAAGCATGGAATTTTTATTTATTTTGCAAACGTTTTGGTGCAGATAGTAAAGAAGGGAAATTACTCTGTAATTAATGCTAGGGGACTTAAGTTATCACAAGTGAGTCTTGAAGGCCTTGCCTCTCTTGTTGTTGATAGTTTTTTTTATTTGTTTTAACGGTCGTTCGTTCACTCAGTGCACTCCCTTCCTCTCAAAAAAGAGAGCAACATATGAAATCAAACATGATTCTCACAAAACATTATTTTTGTCTCATTTGAAGGGACAGAGAGACTGACTGACTGACGCTTTTATTGCACTTTGACACAATCATTGCAAATACCAGTACTTTTCATAATTTCAACAAAATTAATGTACACTGTATAACTAAGTTGAACTGATGGAATTGCAAGAACTTTTGACTGTAACAGAAATTGTTTTGCATGCCTTTAAGTTGTTTGAAGTTATAACTTAAAAAGTAACTGTAAGAGAGAGAGAGAGAGAGAGAGATAGATTTGACTTGATTATATTTATTTTAAGGTCAAAGTCCCATTTGAAGGGCTGTGAACAAATAGGCGCTAATGATTATGGAAGTACGAAAGCAACCAGAGATATAGATACATAACAAAATTGACATTATTCAGAATATAAAACAGCATGGTGCAGTTATCAAGTAGCAACAAGTAAACCTGTTCTCCAAAACAGAGCAATGTCTCTTGGTTTGAACATGTTAATTTCAAGAAACAAGACAAAATACAGCGTTCAATAAAGAGAAAGGACAACTTGAACAGCAACAAGCCAGAGATTATATCATGCTCTTTCATGTGTCACAAACGATCAACAAACGTCTCTGGTTTTAAGTGTTTTGTACAAACACACAGCAAGATTTCTGATGCAACACGGACTTCTTGATGCTAATACCAATGTCATTTTGAAGTCACTAGGATTGTTGTAATACTTTGGAAGTATCGATCTATGTCTTAGATGGTATGAAATGGGACAGGGAAGAATGAAATGAATTTCATTTCCATAGGGACTCGAACTCGAACTCGAATAGTTTAATCAGTATTGGCCATGGCCCCTTCTGAAGGGGGTACAGTATTTGCGAATAATTGACACACATTTTCAGAGTAACTCATTGAAACAGTAATATACTGACAGAAGACATTACAAAAGCAGTTACTTAAATCAGCTAAGCATAATGAAGCGTCTTTTAAAAGCTTTGTATAAATACATACACACATTCCTTACTATTGGTTCTCTTTGAGATGCCATAAGCAACGCAGTCTGGAACAGAGAAGGATCCTGATAATACTTTTGTGGAATATACTTTATACGCAAATCACGATAAACCTGACAACAGAGCAGAAAATGTTTTTCATCTTCATTTTCGTTATTACACAGAGGACACAATAAATTCACACCTGTATGCATTTTATAACGGTTATAATGTACCATGATGTCCGATATACCACATCTAAATCTTGTCATAAAATACCTTATATGTCTGTCAATATCAACAATTCCATAGGGAGAGAGAGAGAAAGAGAGAGACAGACAGACAGCCGGATGTGAGAGGAAGCACTGGCTTACGTGCAGTATCCAGAAATGCCAAGTGTTAAAAAAGAAAAAAAAAGAAATGCCAAGTGTTACGATTTTACCGTGTTGTGTTTCGCTCAATCACAGTTTGTTCCGAGGTTGCGCCAACGTCAAAATTGTTCCGGAGTTCATTTTCGACTAGACAGCATGGTCACATGCTTTCCTGTTGTAAAATTACCCAGATGCTCTAGACCTATCGATCACAAAGCCAGGGCAGTTACTACTAACTTTGGTCTCATGTGATGATGCTCAGCTTACCACATGTGTGCTTACATTGAAACAGCATTGAGTGGACCAATCAGCTTAATCATTTGCCTGAACAAGAGAGAACATGGCTGAATGAAGCCTCAGTCAAACAGCATTGTGCCCGATGGATTGATTAAGCTGTGTATGTTTGCTGATGTGGCTCAGAGATGATGATGATGATGTTTTATTGAAGAAACACATAAGGTTCATTTCAATGGGGAGTTGGGGGATGGGTCATTCAGCGTTTAAAAAAAAACAAAAAAAACCAAACCATTTTCAAGTAGACAGACATTGTCATAAAGCGTAGCAGAGGAGGATAATTCACACTAACAACATGAGCATCAGAATGGAATGCTGTGATGCAAATTGGAAGTCAACTTCAACGTGTACACTTTGAGTGCAGTTTAAAAACTCTATACTTGCAGAAAGCGAGAAAGCTTTGACACGATCTTGTCATCATCAGCTCCCATCAGTACAGGCAAATTATGAGTCTCGGATTCAACTGGAAAGAACTCGTTGCATAAAGCTGCATAAGCTGAACAGACAAACAAAACATGATTTTCATCTTCGATTTCAAGCTTACACATTGGACATAGTATCTGCTGAGGGGATAAATCTGTTCGGTACCAAAACCAATGAGAGAGTTAATGGGTGAAAAGCCAAATCTGAATTGAGCATATGCAATCTTGTAACAGCGTAACTGTTTACAGTCCACATATGGCTCAACCCGTGTGGCTCAGAGAGAGTCGGAGTGTTCCTACCAGATTCAGAATGTTCCTTCCAAATCTCCTGATTGTTCCTTACAAACACTTGACAGGGGTTGGCATCTCTGGGTTTTAGAGGAAGCACTGGCTGGCGTACAGGATGTGTGTTGGGTTGCAGGTGGTGTTGGGAGAGTACCACTGGGAGACTTACGAGGCGGTGTTCACGCGGGTCAGCAACTTTGGCAGCGGCATCCTGGCCCTGGGTCAGAAGCCCCGCTCCAAGCTGGTCATCTTTGCCGAGACGCGGGCCGAGTGGATGATCGCCGCGCAGGCCTGCTTCAAGTACAACTTTCCTGGTCGGCTGCTGTTCATGACTTTTTCCTTTTTTTTTTTCTTTTTCTTTTTCAGTTTCACACAAAGGCATTCATATATGAATACATTACATGTCCACCATTTTATCCACATGTCTACCCTGTTATCTACACCACATGTTCATCACTTTATCCACATGTCTACCCCATTATCCACACCACATGTCCATCACTTTATCCACATGTCTACTCCATTATCTACACCACATGTCCACCATTTTATCCACATGTCCACCATTTTATCCACATGTCTACCCCGTTATCTACACCACATGTCCATTTTATCCACATATCTACCCTGTTATCCACACCACATGTCCATCACTTTATCCACATGCCTACCCCATTATCCATACCACATGACCACCATTTTATCCACATGTCTACTCCATTATCTACACCACATGTCCACCATTTTATCCACATGTCTACCGCATTATCCACACCACATGTCCACCATTTTATCCACATGTCTACCCCATTATCCACACCACATGTCCACCATTTTATCCACATGTCTACCGCATTATCCACACCACATGTCCACCATTTTATCCACATGTCTACCCCATTGTCCACACCACATGTCCACCATTTTATCCACATGTCTACCCATTATCTACACCACATGTCCATCACTTTATCCATATGTCAACACATTATCTACTCAACACATCCACACTTTATCCGTGAATAATATGAATGATGATGATGAAGATATGGATACTTATAAAAATTTTAGTGCATATCCTCAGTCGGAGACCAAGCTCTTAAGCACTTGACAAACACAGGGCCATTTGCACAACAGGCTGCGTACCTGGGTAGAGCTGCCATTGGGGCGCTCATCGTTCGTTTCCTGTGTCATTCAATCAGATTTCAGGTGTGCACACTTACACACTCAGACAGGCATGTAACATTTTACGTGTATGACAGTTTTTGTTTTGTTTTTTGATATACCATGCCATGTAAGAATGCTGACTTGGATTACTCGATCTTTAATGTGCATATTTGATCTTTTGCATGAGTATACACACGAAGGGGGTTCAGGCACTAGCAGGTCTGCACATATGTTGACCTTGGAGATCGGAAAAATCTCCACCCTTTATCCACCAGGCGCTGTTACCGAGATTCAAACCTAGGACCCTTAGATTGAAAGTCCAATGTTTTAACCACTTGACTAAAATATTTCATGTTTATAGCATGTGAGAATTATTTTGTAATACTTGAAAGGCAAGAAACAAAAACAAAAAAAATTGTAGGAAAAGGAAATCACATATACATACTTTCACATACATATAAAAAGAAAAGAATAGAAGGGAGAGGAGAGTTTAAAAAAATGGGGGGAAAAACAGACTGACTGACAGAAAGATGTTGAGCAAAGAACAAACAAACCGTGTTATTACCTCTCTCCCCTGTCAGACACAACTTTCCTGGTGGGCTGGTGTTCATGACATCTTCTTCTTCTTCTTCTGCGTTCACTCGTATGCACATGAGTGGGCTTTTACGTATATGACCGTTTTTACCCCGCCATGTAGGCAGCCATACTCCGTTTTCGGGGGTGTGCATGCTGGGTATGTCCTTGTTTCTATAACCCACCGAACGCTGACATGGATTACAGGATCTTTAACGTGCGTATTTGATCTTCTGCTTGCATATACACACGAAGGGGGTTCAGGCACTAGCAGGTCTGCACATATGTTGACCTGGGAGATCGTAAAAATCTCCACCCTTCACCCACCAGGCGCCGTCACCGTGATTCGAACCCGGGACCCTCAGATTGACAGTCCAGCGCTTTAACCACTCGGCTATTGCGCCCGTCGTTCATGACATCAATGTTGTTGTTGTTTTCAGTGTGTCCCTCATCGGTTTTTTGTGCCCCAGAATTGCCCACAGAATGTTTCAGCGCTTGTAGCTTTGAGAGGTGTTTGATTGGCTAAAAGCGGACCGGACAAGACGGGTCGTCTTTTCACCGTTAGCCGTGCGAAATTTGGCCAAGCAGAGCAAACCGATAGGCCTAGTTTGCATCAGTTTGACATGGTAAGTATATTTATCACCAACCATATAGTATAATACAAACTCCTCCTTTTTATTGTTCTCTACATTTCGATGATATGATGATGATGTGTGTGTGTGTTTCAGTGGTCACGCTGTATGCCACACTGGGCCAGGAGGCCATCATTCATGGCATCAGCGAGACAGAGGTGACCCACGTCATCACCAGTCAGGACCAGCTCAGCAAGTTCGATGTCAGTTGTGTGTGTGTGTGCGGGTGTTGGGTGGGGCGGAGGGTTATTGGGGTGGGGTGGAGAGAATGTTGGCAGGGGTGGGGGTTATATGGGCGGGTGTCTGTGTGTTTAGTACTAAGTTGGAAAAAAAAAAGGTTAAAAGTCCCATAGACTTTTGCAGGACCAACTCAGCAAGTTCGATGTCGTTGTGTGTGGGAGGGGGGAGGGGGGGGGGGGAGTTCAGGGTGTGGGTGGGTGTCTATGTGTCTTGTACCAGTAGTTAAAAAGTATTTTTAAAAATACAAAATACAAATGAGTTACAGGTTGCATAGACTTTCATGGCCCGTGGAGTTCTTATTGTTACAAAAAAAACCGAAAAGGTTTAAAGGTCCCAAAGACTTCTATGGCACTGTGGCTGCCATTTTGACCTTTTCCTAATGGAAGTGAGGTATCCCATTCACGCCTGTGTGGAGTGAAGGAAATCGGAGCAAAGTGCCTTTCCCAAGGACACAACACCAAGCTGAAATGAGGCCTCGAACTCTGGTCACTGGTGAACACTGTGTGAAAAGTCTGTGCCTAACCTACGCTGCCGTGGTGTCTGCTGGTACTGATAGTAGTAGGAGTCGTTAGTTTTACGTCTCTCCCATTTTTCAGTGACATTAGCTGAAGAATAAAAAGTTGTCGGTATGCGTAGGAAGGAGGGAGTGTGGGTGGTAAAGATTAGATGGATGTTAGCCTGCACATCTGTCTGTGTGTGTGCACGTACATGCGTTTGTGTGTATACATGTATGTATGTGTGTGTACTTCTTTTTCTTCTTCTGCATTCGTGGGCTGCTGCTCCCACGTTCACTCGTATGTGCGCGAGTGAGTTTTTTATGACCGTTTTTACCCTGCCATGTAGGCAGCCATACTCCGTTTTCGGGGGTGTGCATGTTGGGTATGTTTTTGTTTCCATAACCCACCGAACACTGACATGGATTACAGGATCTTTAACGTGCGTATTTGATCTTCTGCTTGCATATATACACACGAAGGGGGTTCAGGCACTAGCAGGTCTGCACATATGTTGACCTGGGAGATTGGAAAAATCTCCACCCTTTACCCACCAGGCGCCGTTACTGAGATTTGAACCCAGGACCCTCAGATTGAAAGTCCAACGCTTTAACCATTCGGCTATGGCGCCCGTCATTTGTGTGTACAGGTGTGGATATGTTGATGTGTCGCATGAATGGAGGGTAGATGTGTTATGTGTTTGTGAGTGTATACGATTAAAAGAAAACAGATTTGAGAAAAGTATGGGACAAAATGAAGGGTAAAAATGTTTTTTTGTGGATAGAGGGTGGATGTGTGTGGATAATGGAACAGACAAAAAAGGTGACAAATGCATTACCTCACCAGAAGCAACTCAAAATTCCTACCGTGCTCCCGCATTCCAACAAGAACACACGTTCATAATAGACATACGCTTGCCCATGATGGGGTGGACTTGTGTCGTGCATAATGGATGGATGTAGTATGTGGATAATGGAAGAGAGGTAGATATGTCGTGTGTATAAAGGGTATATTATGTTTGGTGTGGATAATGGAATGGATATGCGGTGTGGATAATGGGGTAGATATATCATGTCGATTATTGAACAGGGGTCTATGTGTTGCATGGATGATATGGATATGCGTCCTTTGGATTATGTTGGAAGATATGTTGTGTGGATAAATAAAGGGTAGATATGTCCTGTACATACGATAAAGTGGGGGACGTGTGGTGTGGATAATGAGGTAGACATGTGGATAAAATCGTGGTCATGTGGTGTGGATAATGGGGTAGACATGTGGATAAAGTGATGGACATGTGGTGTGGATAACAAGGTAGACATGTGGATAAAGTGATGGACATGTTGTGTAGATAATGGGGTAGACATGTGGATAAAATGGTGGACATGTGGTGTAGATAATGGGGTAGACATGTGGATAAAATGGTGGACATGTGGTGTAGATAATGGGGTAGACATGTGGATAAAGTGATGGACATGTGGTATGGATAATGGGGTAGACATGTGGATAAAATGGTGGACATGTGGTGTAGATAATGGGGTAGACATGTGGATAAAGTGATGGACATGTGGTATGGATAATGGGGTAGACATGTGGATAAAATGGTGGACATGTGGTGTAGATAATGGGGTAGACATGTGGATAAAGTGATGGACATGTGGTTTGGATAATGGGGTAGACATGTGGATAAAATAGTGGACATGTGGTGTAGATAATGGGGTAGACATGTGGATAAAGTGATGGACATGTGGTATGGATAATGGAGTAGACATGTGGATAAAGTGATGGACATGTGGTGTGGATAATGGGTTGACATGTGGATAAAGTGATGGACATGTGGTGTGGATAATGGAGTAGACCTGTGGATAAAATGGTGGACATGTGGTGTGGATAATGGGGTAGACATGTGGATAAAATGGTGGACATGTGGTGTGGATAATGGGGTAGACATGTGGATAAAGTGATGGACATGTGGTGTGGATAATGGGGTAGACATGTGGATAAAGTGATGGACATGTGGTGTGGATAATGGGGTAGACATGTGGATAATGGGGTAGACATGTGGATAAACTGGTGGACATGTGGTGTGAATAATGGGTAAGTGTGTTGTGCATAATAAGTACCGGTATATATGTGGATAAAGTGGTTGACATGTGGTGTGCCTAATGGATGGATGTGTCATTTTGATAATGGAAGAAGGGTAGATATGTCATGTGGGTAATGGAAGAGGGGTAGATACGTCATGTGGATAATGGAAGAGGGGTAGATATGTCGTTTGGATAATGGAAGAGGGGTAGACATGTCATGTGGATAAAAGGTTGGTGGTGGGTAGATCTACACGTGGATGATGTGGTGATGGTGGTGTCGCAGGGTGTGTTGGAGCGGATGCCGCTGGTGACCCACCTGGTGGTGATGGGCACGGGGGGCAGGAAGCCGACCCTGAAGAACAAGCCTGACAGGGTCACCCTCCTCACCATGGAGGACGTGGAGATGGAGGGGGCCAAGCCCGACAACAGTGAGCAGGGGGGGGGGGGGGGGGGGGGGCACAGTACAATTGCATGCACACTCTCACACACGCACAAACACATACACACACATTCACCGTTAAGACAATCGTGTGGAATACAATATTTACAGAAACAGATTCTTAACTCATTCTACTCCACATACATTTTAACTTGTACAATTGATCACTCCATCTGTGGAACCAGGTATGAGTATTCTCGTATCAGCGCACTTCTTATTTCGTTTATTCTTGCTTGGTACAGTTGGCATTCAAAACTGAACCAATTTACAGATTTCAGAAGCATGAAAATTAGACTTTGTTTGACGGATTAAATCCACGATTCTCAATTGATTTTCGCTGTTTTAGTGAACCATCCTGTTTCTTTCTGCGGTAGTCTCATGTAGTGCTGGTCCAGGGGAGTTGTTGCAGGCAGGTAGCAGTGGTGTGAAATGAGTTAAAAGGCATATGACGTCCAAGTGCCAAGCCCAGCCAGTTTGTTTTTTTTACCTTACAAACAGTACAGCCAAGGCTGGCGAAATTCGTCCAGGAACTGTTTCTCTTCGTAATATGTTTGTATTGTACTGTGTCTTATAAACCTTAAGGTATTATTACAATAAAGTGTTCTGTTGGTTCTGTACTTTTTCTTTTCTGTTCTGTTCTATTCTATTCGATTCTATTCACACACACACACACACACACTCATGGAAGAAGTAGATGTGGATCAATAAAACACTGATATGTGGAGCCATTACAGTACAAATATGTCATGTGCCTGTGAATATGTAACAAAGAAAGCCCATTGGATGTGTGCTTTACAGTTTGGACCCCAGTTAACACTGATATCTGGAGCCATAGAATACAAATGTATCATGTGCCTGTGAATATGTAACAAGAAAGCTCATTGGATGTATGTGTGTTACAGTTCGAACCCCAGTCAACACTGTTATGTGCAGCCATAGAATAAAAATATGTCATGTGCCTGTGAATATGTAACAAGAAAGCCCATTCGATGTGTGTTACAGTTCAAACCCTAGTCAACACTGTTATGTGCAGCCATAGAATACAAATATGTCATATGCCGTTTGTGAATATGTAACAAGAAAGCCCATTGGACATGTGTGTGTGTGTCACAGTTCGAACACCGGTCACCAAGCCAACCCGAAAGGACATCGCTGTCATCATGTACACCAGTGGCTCCACGGGACTTCCGAAAGGTAAGGGCTACCGCACCGCGCTTGTTGATTGATTTTCTTCTCTCCCCACCTTTGTTTTTTTTTTTTTTTTACGCTGCTGTCATTTTTGCTGTACAATGCCCACCGCTCGTCTCTTTCTGTTCCGCCCTGCAGGTTTACGGGACGAAAGATTTTCTTCGCTCCCCACTTTTTTTTCTTTTTTTTATGCTGCTGTCTTCTTGCTACAAGGCTCGTCCCTCTGTGCTGCCCTGTAGATTACAGAACTGAGGCTTGGGCCTGTCACTGCTTTCGTGTACAGTTCTGGCTTGGACTTTTCTGTTTGTTGTTGTTGTTGTTGTTGTTTTGAATAGCCAGTCGTGTCAGACTATGGCTATCAGAACAACAGTGGAGGCAGCCAGCCTCATCAGGAGTTTGTCATCAATGCTGATTGAGTACTTTCGTTGAAAGGAGAGTAAAGAGGGTGTGCGTGGGTGGAAGCGGGGGCGGGGGGGATGAAGAGGGTTGTGGGTGTGGGTGTGAATGGAATACAATTTATTATTACTGAAGGAAGGGAGGGATGAAAAAAAAAAAAAGTTATTCAAAGAGGGTATCGGTATAAGTACACAAACTTAATTTCATCCGTTCTGGACAAGTACAAACAAATCAGAGGTATAAAACAAGAAAATAAATAAAATCCCTAATACAGCCCGTACACCATCAAAGTTAACCCCTTCACCGCTGAACCTCAGTGAAAGTAAAATAAGATCAGCATGGCATTGAAAAAAAAAAGGGGGGGGGGGGGGGGGGCTGGTTACTATTTTTTGTGGTATGTTGTAAGTTGTGTGACTCATTTTGCTGTAGAAAAGTACTGCAGTCTAAAGAGGAAAATTTTCGAAATAAAGAAAGATGACAGAAATACTGGCCTGTAAACTAGATCGTGACAGAACTTCACTGACGAGCTTACATGTCAGCAAGGAGAGACAGAGGTAATGCCCTGAAACACTGAAGCCAAAAGGACAGACAGTGGTGGGTCAGTGTGCAAAAACACTGAAGCCAAAAGGACAGACAGTGGTGGGTCAGTGTGCAAAAACACTGAAGCCAAAAGGACAGACAGTGGCGGGTCAGTGTGCAAAAACACTGAAGCCAAAAGGACAGACAGTGGGGGGTCAATGTGTAAAAACACTGAAGCCAAAAGGACAGACAGTGGTGGGTCAGTGTGCAAAAACACTGAAGCCAAAAGGACAGACAGTGGGGGGTCAATGTGTAAAAACACTGAAGCCAAAAGGACAGACAGTGGGGGGTCAGTGTGCAAAAACACTGAAGCCAAAAGGACAGACAGTGGTGGGTCAGTGTGCAAAAACACTGAAGCCAAAAGGACAGACAGTGGTGGGTCAATGTGCAAAAACACTGAAGCCAAAAGGACAGACAGTGCCAAAAGGACAGACAGTGGTGGGTCAATGTGCAAAAACACTGAAGCCAAAAGGACAGACAGTGCCAAAAGGACAGACAGTGGTGGGTCAATGTGCATAAACACTGAAGCCAAAAGGACAGACAGTGGTGGGTCAGTGTGCAAAAACACTGAAGCCAAAAGGACAGACAGTGCCAAAAGGACAGACAGTGGGGGGTCAGTGTGCAAAAACACTGAAGCCAAAAGGACAGACAGTGGCGGGTCAGTGTGCAAAAACACTGAAGCCAAAAGGACAGACAGTGGGGGGTCAATGTGTAAAAACACTGAAGCCAAAAGGACAGACAGTGGTGGGTCAGTGTGCAAAAACACTGAAGCCAAAAGGACAGACAGTGGGGGGTCAATGTGTAAAAACACTGAAGCCAAAAGGACAGACAGTGGTGGGTCAATGTGCAAAAACACTGAAGCCAAAAGGACAGACAGTGGTGGGTCAATGTGCAAAAACACTGAAGCCAAAAGGACAGACAGTGGTGGGTCAGTGTGCAAAAACACTGAAGCCAAAAGGACAGACAGTGCCAAAAGGACAGACAGTGGTGGGTCAGTGTGCAAAAACACTGAAGCCAAAAGGACAGACAGTGACAGAAAGCAAACCCAGATGTGAGCAAGAAAGGAGAGGAGGAGGAATTTTTGTTTAATGTCCCGTCACACATATCGGTGATTGAAGACATTTTGTTAAAGTATTTATGAATACATCTGAGTATTATCGGTTAGAAGGGGTGGGAGATGTGGATGAATGGAGGGTTGGGGGGAACTGGGCAAATGAGGGTAAAAATGTGGGTGAAATTTGGAAGAAAAAAACACACCTCTAAATACAGTTACAGGAAATTACTTAATGGACTTCGTAAAAGAGAAGTCGTTAAACTGACAAGCGAAACAACTGATAATGAATGCAAAAAGTCAACATCAACGTTCTCAGTCACTTGTGAAGACACACTTTCGTGTACAAAAGGCTTCATCAAGCTACAGTGAAAAATTATATGCTCAATTGTCTGGTTACTAAAGCATATGCACTTGACATTAGAACAATACTTGGTCCGTAATGAATTTGATAATAGTCTGAGAGCTAAACTCAGAACTGGTCTGCGAATTGGACCAAAGCCTGAGAGAGTCAACTGACGAGGAGATAAAATGTACAGAATGTTATTGTTTTAGCTGAATATGGAACCATTTCCCTGCTTTGAGCCGTCACATACGCACGCGCACACACACACGCACGCACACACACGCATGCACGTATACACACACACACACACACACACACACAGCAAAACAAAGCAAAAACACAGGAAAAAGCACATCAGCAGTTTGAATTGTTCAGACTGAACGACACAATCGTGGAGGAAAATCTTCCTCTCATTCGTCAGAAGGACATCCCAGCATCCCAGTCTCCACGATGAAGGCAGCTGTATGCTGCAGGTCCTCCACATAGCTGTGGATAATGTCCTCCATCATTATTTGTATTTGTATTTCTTTTTATCACAACAGATTTCTCTGTGTGAAATTTGGGCTGCTCTCCCCAGGGAGAGTGCGTCGCTGTATAACAGCGCCACCCATTTTTTTGTATTTTTTCCTGCGTGCAGTTTTATTTGTTTTTTCAAAGTGGATTTTTTTCTGCAGAACTTTGCCAGGAACAACCCTTTTTTTGCCGTGGGTTCTTTTACGTGCGCTAAGTGCATGCTGCACACAGGACCTTAGTTTATCATCTCATCCAAATGACTAGCGTCCAGACCACCACTCAGAGTCTAGTAGAGGGGGAGAAAATATCGGCGGCTGAGCCGTGATTCAAACCAGCGCGCTCAGATTCTCTCACTTCCTAGGCGGACGTGTTACCTCTAGGCCATCACTCCATGAAGATGGATTAGCAACAAAAATTGTTTTAGTCAAAAAACAGACAGACAAAGCAGGGTTGCAGTGGGGATTCATTCAAACCCTTCTGAGAAAAGAATTTGGACAGTGCTACAACAACTTGCTGTACATGGCAGTGCTTGGCTGGAGACATGTATACATTGCATGCAAGCTTGCTCATGCATGAACCCCCAGCACCCCCCTAAAAAACAAAGAATGTGCCTTATTCTTCAGCCCCATCATAAATGTACATGTGAACATTGTGTCACCATACATACATGTCTCCTAGTTTCCTGTGATGCGCTGCTGACGTTGCATTTGCTTCATGCCTGACAGACCTTTGGCTACTGGTAGATAGATGCCTGGGCTTTGGATATATATATATATATATATATATATATATTACTGTATTGTAGTTCTTCTTTCGTCACAAGAGATTTCTCTGTGTGAAATTCAGGTTGCTGTTCTCAGGTAGAGTGTGTTGCTACAGTGCAGCACCACCCTTTTTTCTTTTTTTTTTCTTTTTTTCTTTTTTCTTCTGCCTGCAAGTATATGTGTTTTCATATCGGAACAGAAAATGATTCTGGCACTAGCAGGTCTGCGCATCTGTTGACCTGAGACATGGGAAAAATCTCCACCTGTTACCCGTCAGGAGGCATAACCATGAATCGAACCCAGGACTCACAGATCGAAAGTCCAGCGCTTTAACCACTGGGCTGTGCGCCTGTCAAACACTGAAATGTATCGATAGATGATTGACGAAAGGAGCGAACGAAGATCTGTGAGGGGCAGGGTTGCTGGTTGTTGATGTGGCTTGACCACCTTGGTTTTTGTTGGGTTTTTTTTGTTGGGGTGTGGGGGGTTGGGGTGTTTGTTGGTTTTGGGTTTTTTGTTGTTTTTTTCCTTCACCAACATATCCTTGGCGGCTGCATCGCAAGATTTCTTGTGGTGTACGTTAGTTGCTCACTTTGTTTGTGGCATTGTTTTTTTCTTCGTGGTATTCTCACTTCATAGTTGTGGGGTTTTTCTGCTTCCCAAATGTAGAGGGTTTATATTTATTTGTTTTTTTTTTTTTTTTCTTCTTAATTCTTAAAATCAGTATATGCTTTGAAAATGGCTTTGTCCTGAACTAGTACTGTAGAATTGTGAAGGAATATATATATATATATACCAATGCATAAGCTTACTTTGATAATGGACGCAGGGGAAAGAGCGTTTGAAACTTTTGTTTCACGGTTGCTGTGTTGTGGGATATATGGCATTATCCTGTTAATGTCTTTTGTTGAAATGTTATGGTAAGAGAGAAAAAAAAGAAAAAAAGTAATCAAGGCGAAGGTGAATAGGAAAGCAAATTTTTTTTCTCCTTTCTTTCTTTCTTCTTTCTTTTCTTTCTTTCATTTTTTTGTTTTTGTTTTTGGTTGTTGTTTTTTGTTTGTTTGTTGTTTCTCTCTCCCTGTTTTATCTGACTCTTTTTCTTTTTGATTCTCTCCCCTCCAATCGTCCTGTAGGGCGACGGCGCACCGGTTCAATTTATACTTTCCGCCCCCTGCCATACGCTGGTATGTTTGCTTCCTGCAGTGTTTTGTGTGTGCAGCTTCGTTGGTTTTTTTTTTGGTTTTTTTTTTGGTTTTGTTTTCTTTCTTTCAGCTTTTGCGTAACCTGTTCTTTATTTCCTTTTTTTTAAAAACAGCAGCAAATGTTTGCGTAGGGTTGTCATGGCTGTGATGTGTGTTGCTTGTGTGTTGATTGCAGACTGTAGGTAACGGGAGATGTATTTTTTGTTTAGGTTGCCTAATTTTTTGTTTTTTTGTTTTTCGGGGGGATGGGGGAATTGATATCCGGGATTTTTAATCTGTGTTGTCGGCTTCCCAATCCGCAATTACTGGCGTCTACAGGTTGGCTTTTATATGTACGATACGGATCGTTTTTAACCATGGCATTTGAAGCAGCTGTATTCTGTTTTCGGGGTGTTGTAAGTCAAAAATGTAAGGTGAAAAGATGTAGTAGGAAGTTTCCTCTACTCAGAATCGAAAGTGCAGGAAACTTTCTGTGTATATCCATAATCAGAGAATCTGTAGTAATGAATGAGATGATGCAGTCTATTGATTGATTGATTTCCTGGTTTCAGTCAGTGTGGGCTATTGATGATTGATTGATTGATTTCCTGGTTTCAGTGAGTGTGGGCTATTGATGATTGACTGACTGATTGATTTCCTGGTTTCAGTCAGTGTGGGCTATTGATGATTGACTGACTGATTGATTTCCTGGTTTCAGTCAGTATGGGCTGTTGATGATTGATTGATTGATTGATTTCCTGGTTTCAGTGAGTGTGGGCTATTGATGATTGACTGACTGATTGATTTCCTGGTTTCAGTCAGTGTGGGCTATTGATGATTGACTGACTGATTGATTTCCTGGTTTCAGTCAGTATGGGCTGTTGATGATTGATTGATTGATTGATTTCCTGGTTTCAGTCAGTGTGGGCTATTGATGATTGATTGATTGATTTCCTGGTTTCAGTCAGTGTGGGCTATTGATGATTGACTGACTGATTGATTTCCTGGTTTAGGTCAGTGTGGGCTGTTGATGATTGATTGATTGATTGATTTCCTGGTTTCAGTCAGTGCAGGCTATTGATTGACTGATGACTGAGAAAGGTGGCAGAATGGTTAAGGTGCTCAACTGCCAATATATAGAGTCCATGAGGGCCTGGGTTCGAATCCCTCTCTCATCCTTTCTCCCTTGTTCGATTGGAAAATCAAACTGAGAGCGTCTGGTCAGTTGTATGAGATGATGAACCCAAGTTCCTGTATGCAGCATACGCTTGGCGCACTGAAAAAGAGCCCACGGCAACAAGACTTGTCCTCAGGCAAAAGAAATCCACTCTCATAAGTACACATATATATAGGCATGCACTCGATGCCTGGCTAAGCGTTTTGGGTTATGTTGCTGGTCAGACATCTGCCTAGCGTGTGTAGTTTTGCGTAAATGGATATGTCTGAACGCAGTTATTCTTCTTCTTCTGCGTTCACTCGTATGCACACGAGTGGGCTTTTACGTGTATGACCGTTTTTTACCCCGCCATGTAGGCAGCCATACTCCGTTTTCGGGGGTGTGCATGCTGGGTATGTTCTTGTTTCCATAACCCACAGAACGCTGACATGGATTACAGGATCTTTAACGTGTGTATTTGATCTTCTGCATGCATATACACACGAAGGGGGTTCAGGTACTAAGCAGGGCTGCACATATGTTGACCTGGGAGATCGTAAAAATCTCTACCCTTTACCCACCAGGCGCCGTCACCGTGATTCGAACCCGGGACCCTCAGATTGACAGTCCAACGCTTTAACCACTCGGCTATTGTGCCTGTCTGTACGCAGTTATGCCTCCTTGAGATACTGAAAACTGAAAAAACTGAAGCTGTATTGTAATGTATCATATGCATTCAAGTTTGACATACCATGCACAAAGAAGCTGATGGCTGTTAAAGTCTTTGGAACCCTCAGTCTTTAAACCTTTTGTTATAATTGAGCCTCGTCAGTGTCTCAACACAGGGCATGTGCATTGGCTGTGTCTGCTTGAGTAATCCATGACACAGTTGTTGTTTTTTTGTGGCATGTAAATGTGTTAGCATGACAGATTGTTCCTGTCTGCCCTGATATGTGAGCTAAAGGCATGGTTTGTGGTATTGGTCCTGTGTGAGCTGAATTTGTGATTAATCTCTAACCCCGCGCATGCCAGCTGCCCAGAAATCTCAGTGTGAAAAAAAAGAAGACAACTGATAAACAAAACAGAAACAAAAAAGGAAAAAAAAATCTATATTTTGACTTAATAAACAACCAAAAAACCCTACCTAATGAAGGCTTTGGGAGAAGGAAGTGTTTTATTCGTTATGAAAATACACACTGTAGGCTTTGTGCTTAGATTTCTGTTATTACCTTTTTGACCACCTTTCTGATCCATGTAATTCCAGTTGTTCCCGACGTTGACTTAACACACTGACTTCACTATTTCAGACTACAAATACCCTGTTTGTACATCAGGCGTTTACTGGGTACTCCGGCCTTTGAGAGAGGCCAGTCCCTTATTTCCTGTTTCACCCAAAAGTACTAGCTGGGCGTTTACTGGATGTGTTACAAGTCTCTCGTTAATCTCTCATGATATCGGTATGTTAATCCAGTCTTGAGAGTTTTGAATTCTGATGCAGAGAATTGTTTAGCAGCATATCGGTGACTGGTATTGACTTGGATAACTGAATGTCCATTTACAGAGCTACAGTTCTTTGCAAACCTTGATAAAAACAAAAGGAGAAAAAACACAACAAAACATGGTGACCACTGAAACAAGACGCTGCATCATGGAGTGATGCACCTGGGTTTTTCAGTGACACATCAGTCATGATGCACCCGGGTTTTTCAGTGACACATCAGTCATGATGCACCCGGGTTTTTCAGTGACACATCCATCATGATGCAGCTGTGTTTTTCAGTGACACATCCATCATGATGCACCTGGGTTTTTCAGTGACACATCAGTCATGATGCACCCGGGTTTTTCAGTGACACATCAGTCATGATGCACCCGGGTTTTTCAGTGACACATCAGTATGATGCACCTGGGTTTTTCAGTGACACATCCGTCATGATGCACCTGGGTTTTTCCACTGACACATCAGTCATGACGCACCTGGGTTTTTCAGTGACACATCAGTCATGATGCACCCGGGTTTTTCAGTGACACATCAGTCATGATGCACCCGGGTTTTTCAGTGACACATCAGTCATCATGCACCCGGGTTTTTCAGTGACACATCAGTCACGATGCACCTGGGTTTTTCAGTGACACATCAGTCAACCTCTCATGAAAGTTTTCTGTTGTTTTTCTCTTTTCTTTTTCATTTTTTAATTCTTAGATCTAAAGCTATGCTGATTTGTAAAGCAACACTATCACAAATAAGAAACAGGATAATCATTATTTCATGGGGTTTTTGTTTGTTTATTTGCTTTTTGTTTTTGTTTTTTTACGAAGTGGTGGGTAAGGGGTGTAAGTATTTCACACTATTCACAGTTTTAACCCAGAATGGGGATTAGGCTTTGACTACAGGTTGGACATTCACATGGTGGGTTCACAGTAGTTGTGTCAGTGAAAAGGTGGCTGCCTTGAGATGAAAGATTGATGTGTGAGTCTGACGCTGCTGCTTTGCATGTTGTTTGACACACATTAAATCAGAGCTTCTAACCTGCTGTCAGTAGGCAAAACAGTCTTGTACTTGGAAGAATAATGCCCTGTGATGGTTACGTTTACTCTCTGCTTCTCATATTGTGTGACGTAATTGTTTAAAAAGATGATTTAGTTGTTCAGAATTGAATTGTCGTTTTTGTTTAACATGACTGTTTTAAGATGTGTTGTGCAGTATTGTGACTTGTTTTTTTTGTGTGTGTGTGTGGCTGTCTTTAGTTACTTTCAGGTGTTGAGTGTTGGTTTTCATTTTGTCTTTCATTGTGTATTGAAGTCTCTGCAAAGAAGGCATTAGATTCTCAGAATTACAATTTAGCCCCAATATGCTTAAAAGGATTCAGTTTTGTAGAAAGTTTATGCTTGATTTTTTTTCTTATTTAGATAGAAGTTTTCTTTTACATGTTGGTGTTGTTTGTGAACTTTTGAAATGTGAGGTCAAGTACTGTTTGGTGTTTTTAGATATTCCTGTTCCTGTGTTTTGTGGTAAATAGGTGGGTGTGACAGCATTGACAATACCGATGATTCTTTATTTGACAACGGTGAAAGTACTTGCGCATGCAAGTCATTTTTCACACCTTTCATTGCTACCCTACCAGTACAACAGTTGTTGCACTGGGCTTAAAAATCCACATTGCAATGCATAGCTGAAACGTTTGAAGCACCGGACTTTCCATCTGCAGGTCTTGGCTTCGATTTCCAACAGTACCAGGTTGATTAAGACCCACGATTTTTCTGATCTTTGGAGTCAGCAGATGTGCATGTGTGCACACCTCCCACCGTTTTCCCCTACAGATCCCATTATCCTTGTCAGGCTTCAGTGAGCGAAGGAGAATTCCAGTTTTCCTTGAAAGAATTATGACAGATGCACTTGAAGGAACAGTCAGCATTGGTGGCAGAACAATCACAAACCTGCGTTTTGCTGATGATATAGACGGACTCGCAGGCTCAGAACAAGAACTGGAGAACCTGGTCAGGCAACTAGACAGATCCGCCACAGCTTACGGCATGGAAATCAGTGCAAACAAAACAAAACTGATGACAAACAATGACAATGGCATCCAAACTGACATCATTGCCAACGGAGAAAAGCTTGAAACCGTGAAGAATTTCAAATACCTTGGAGCAATAGTTTCAGATGAGGGGTCCAAGCCTGAAGTATTAGCCAGAATTGCAATGACAGCTGCAACACTAGCCAAATTGAACACCATTTGGAAGGACAAGGCAGTCAAGCTCAGCTCAAAGATAAGACTCATGCGTTCCCTTATCTACTCAGTTCTCCTGTATGCTTGTGAAACATGGACCCTTACAGCAGAATTAGAGAAGAGGATTCAGGCCTCAGAAATGAGATGCTTCAGAAGACTGCTTGGCATCTCTTACAAAGACCACATAACCAATGAGGAAGTCAAAAACAGAATAAGGCAAGCCATTGGTCCCTATGAAGATCTTCTCACCACCATCAAGAGGCGCAAATTAAAATGGTTCGGCCACGTAACAAGAGGAGAGGGGCTTGCCAAGACAGTGCTCCAGGGAACAGTCAGAGGAGGAAGGAAGAGAGGAAGACAGAAGAAGAGATGGGAAGACAACATCACAGAATGGACAGGATTGAAGCTGAGCGAGGCGGTCAAATGTGCGAAAGACAGGGATGGATGGAGAGGACTGGTTGACAGGTCATCTGTAGCGCCCCAACGGCACCCGCCATGGGGCAGCTGAGCTGAGCTGAGCTGAACAGGTCTGAAGAGAGGAATCTGCTTCTCTCAGCTGGAGGGAGCAGGGACTGGGTAGGGGGGCTGGAGGGGAGCTGGAAGGGGGAGAGTGGAGGGAGAGGGGTGGAGGTCTTGGCCTCTCCCCCACTCCCATAATCCTCCTCCTCCTGCCTTCAGCTCATTTGATTTTTGCGGATGTTTGTGTGGGATATTTGTGTGGATGTTTGCGTGGGATGTTTGTGTAGGATATTTGTGTGGATGGGATGTTTGTGTGGATGTTTGTGTAGATGTTTGCATGGATGTTTGTGTGGGATATTTGTGTAGAAGTTTGTGTAGATGTTTGTGTGGGATGTTTGTGTAGATGTTTGCATGGCTGTTTTGTGTGGGATATTTGTGTAGCTGTTTGTGCAGATGTTTGTGCGTGTGTCTGTTTTTTTCTTCATGTCTGTGTTTGGTTCTGAAGCTGTTTTCTTTCTCCCAGCACTTAAATGTCTCTTTGTAAATGTTGTGAACAGATGAATTGATAATGTCCTTTTTTTTCTCTCTCTTTCTTTCTTTCTTTCTTTTAGAACAGTGTCAGAAATCAGATTTATTGAAGGAATTTAATGTTCCTGCTGTGGGAAGTTGAACGAATTATCTACTTAAAGCTTTTTGTGTACATGTGTGTTCTGGTGTACATGTATTATGTAATGTACACGTCATGTCCTGGTTTTTTTTATGCATGGAATAGAAATCAGGTCTTTTACGTTGTTGTGGTGTAGTTGTGATCATCCTTGTGGCATGCAGAGTGGTGTTTGTGGACTGTTCCTCCCTTCTTCCCCAGTTGTGCTCACTGAGTTTGAAAGAAAGTGAATGTGCATATAATATTTATAGGGTTTAACACACATGTGTACTGTTATTACAGTATTACTGTATGATCAGATGTTAGCCTGTACTGTTCAAAAGTGTAAGTGAATGTGTATGTAATATTTATAGAGTTTAACATGCATGTGTATTGTTATTACAGTGTTACTGTATAATCAGATGTTAGCCTGTACAGTTCAAAAGTGTACCTGATAAAACAGTGTGTATAATGCTGGTAAAGATGGTTCCTCGCTATAATGATAATGATAACACAATGATAACAGTATGCATGACTCTTGAAGTAAGTAAGCACTTACTTCTGTATTCAGAGAGACTAGCAGTTTTTGTCCAGGTGTCTGTCTCTCATTTTCTTTGTCCAGGCAAAGCAGTTTCTGTGCGGATGTAGTGATAATAGAAATGATGTGAATAAATCTGTCTTTGTGTCTGTCTGTCTGTCTGTCTGTCTATCTGTCTTTCATGCTGTCACACACAAAGGCATTCATGCTCTCTCGTATGCATGCATGCACACACAGGACAGAAGTTTGTGTTGATGCTCACATGTTGCTCAAACCTCGTTTTCAAAATATATGTAGGGGCTGCTTAGTCCTTGCTGTTTTGTTGACAGCATAGTTGAATTTCATTCTGAAAAATGTATTCCTTTTGTCCCTTTCTTTTTGTTGTTGTTGTTGTTGTTGCGAGAATGGTCATCTGGTTTCTGACATCTGTGGTCACAGCTGATAATGGGAAACAAATCCTTCAGCTTTGGATTAATTGCTCCCCTTTAATTTAAATGATTGTTCCCCATCAAAGTCGAAGGTTTTGTTCCCCCCCGTTGAAGGTTTTGTTTCCCATTAAAGCCAGTGGGGATTAAAACTTTTGATAACTTTAATGGGAACAAAGTCTAAGTTGTTTTTTTTTGTGTGTGTGTTTTTTTTTTTTTTTTTACTGTAATGAAGAACAACAT
>NC_134905.1:14377460-14382460 GCF_041734735.1 Babylonia areolata
TTGCCAATTTTATCTTTTTTTTCCTGTTGTGAGTTTTGAAACCTTTGAACTTCTTCTGCGTTCACTCGTATGCACATGAGTGGGCTTTTACGTGTATGACCGTTTTTACCCCGCCATGTAGGCAGCCATACTCCGTTTTCTGGGGTGTGCCTGCTGGGTATGTTCTTGTTTCCATAAACCACCAAACGCTGACATGGATTACAGGATCTTTAACGTGCGTATTTGATCTTCTGCTTGCATATTCACACGAAGGGGGTTCAGGCACTAGCAGGTCTGCACATATGTTGACCTGGGAGATAGTAAAAATCTCCACCCTTTACTCACCGGGCGCCGTCACCGTGATTCGAACCCGGGACCCTTGGATTGAAAGTCCAATGCTTTAACCATTCGGCTATTGCGCCCATCGAAACCTTTGAACAAATTCATGGACTGAAGAACAAAACTGATTTATTGTTTATTATTATTATTATTATTATTACCACCATCATCAGCATTATCATCATCGTCATGAAATCATCACCATCACCATTGTTATTATTATTCTTATTGTCCTTATAATTACCTTGATGACTGTGTTTCAGTCACAAAAATGATTCATTGTTTGTTATTGTTACCATCATCGCCATTATCATCATCGTCATCAAATCATCATCATCATCACCATTGTTGTTTGTTTTTTTGTTTTTTAATTATTATTATTGTCATTATGATTACCATGATGACAGTGTTTGTGTTTGGGTATGGTTTTAACCTGGTGTGTCAGCTCTGATATGTGTGGCCATAGTGGTCGGCTGGGCTATAAACAGCATGACTTGAATTGATTTGAATGTTTGTGTTTCAGTCCAGCAAGATCAAGAAGGGCAGCAAAGGGGACATCTCTGTGCTGAAGCCCACACTGCTGGCTGCTGTGCCGGTCTGTGGAGCACTTTTCCCCCCAGTCTGCATGTTGTTAGTTGTTTGTTGTGTTGCCCTTGTTGTACACAGCTGTGCTGTTGAGTGTTTGGAGCAGTGTGTAGAGTCCATGGCTCCATAGGAGCTGTGTGTAGAGTCCGTGGCTCCATAGGAGCAGTGTGTAGAGTCCATGGCTCCATAGGAGCAGTGTGTAGAGTTCATGGCTCCATAGGAGCTGTGTGTAGAGTCCATGGCTCCATAGGAGCTGTGTGTAGAGTCCGTGGCTCCATAGGAGCAGTGTGTAGAGTCCCTGGCTCCATAGGAGCTGTGTGTAGAGTCCCTGGCTCCATAGGAGCAGTGTGTAGAGTCCGTGGCTCCATAGGAGCAGTGTGTAGAGTCCGTGGCTCCATAGGAGCAGTGTGTAGAGTCCATGGCTCCATAGGAGCAGTGTGTAGAGTCCATGGCTCCATAGGAGCAGTGTGTAGAGTCCATGGCTCCATAGGAGCTGTGTGTAGAGTCCATGGCTCCATAGGAGCAGTGTGTAGAGTCCATGGCTCCATAGGAGCAGTGTGTAGAGTCCATGGCTCCATAGGAGCAGTGTGTAGAGTCCTTGGCTCCATAAGAGCAGTGTGTAGAGTCCATGGCTGCATAGGAGCAGTGTGTAGAGTCCATGGCTCCATAGGAGCTGTGTGTAGAGTCCATGGCTCCATAGGAGCAGTGTGTAGAGTCCATGGCTCCATAGGAGCTGTGTGTAGAGTCCATGGCTCCATAGGAGCAGTGTGTAGAGTCCATGGCTCCATAGGAGCAGTGTGTAGAGTCCATGGCTCCATAGGAGCAACATGTAGAGTCCATGGCTCCATAGGAGCAGTGTGTAGAGTCCATGGCTCCATAGGAGCAGTGTGTAGAGTCCATGGCTCCATAGGAGCAGTGTGTAGAGTCTGTGGCTCCATAGAAGCAGTGTGTAGAGTCCATGGCTTCATAGGAGCAGTGTGTAGAGTCCATGGCTCCATAGGAGCAGTGTGTAGAGTCCATGGCTCCATAGGAGCAGTGTGTAGAGTCCATGGCTCCATAGGAGCAGTGTGTAGAGTCCATGGCTCCATAGGAGCAGTGTGTAGTGTCCATGGCTCCATAAGAGCAGTGTGTAGAGTCCATGGCTCCATAGGAGCAACATGTAGAGTCCATGGCTCCATAGGAGCTGTGTGTAGAGTCCATGGCTCCATAGGAGCAGTGTGTAGAGTCCATGGCTCCATAGGAGCAACATGTAGAGTCCATGGCTCCATAGGAGCAGTGTGTAGAGTCCATGGCTCCATAGGAGCAGTGTGTAGAGTCCATGGCTCCATAGGAGCAGTGTGTAGAGTCCATGGCTCCATAGGAGCTGTGTGTAGAGTCCATGGCTCCATAGGAGCTGTGTGTAGAGTCCATGGCTCCATAGGAGCAGTGTGTAGAGTCCATGGCTCCATAGGAGCAGTGTGTAGAGTCCATGGCTGCATAGGAGCAACATGTAGAGTCCATGGCTCAATAGGAGCAGTGTGTAGAGTCCATGGCTCCATAGGAGCTGTGTGTAGAGTCCATGGCTTCATAGGAGCTGTGTGTAGAGTCCATGGCTTCATAGGAGCAGTGTGTAGAGTCCATGGCTCCATAGGAGCAGTGTGTAGAGTCCATGGCTCCATAGGAGCAGTGTGTAGAGTCCATGGCTTCATAGGAGCTGTGTGTAGAGTCCATGGCTCCATAGGAGCAGTGTGTAGAGTCCATGGCTCCATAAGAGCAGTGTGTAGAGTCCGTGGCTCCATAGGAGCAGTGTGTAGAGTCCATGGCTCCATAGGAGCAGTGTGTAGAGTCCATGGCTCCATAGGAGCTGTGTGTAGAGTCCATGGCTCCATAGGAGCAGTGTGTAGAGTCCATGGCTCCATAGGAGCAGTGTGTAGAGTCCATGGCTCCATAGGAGCTGTGTGTAGAGTCCATGGCTCCATAGGAGCAACATGTAGAGTTCATGGCTCCATAGGAGCAGTGTGTAGAGTCCATGGCTCCATAAGAGCAGTGTGTAGAGTCCCTGGCTCCATAAGAGCAGTGTGTAGAGTCCATGGCTCCATAGGAGCTGTGTGTAGAGTGGGGTTTTTTTGGGGGGTGAGGGGGGGGGGGTTAGATTAAAAAAAAAAAAGATATCACCCTGGTTTTCTTCTTTCTACAATTTTTATTCTATTTTCGTTATTGACATACTTCTGTGATCATGTAAAATATGAATAAAGATCCATTGAAAAGAATGAAGAAAGTGATGACCATTTTAATGTGCCTGTTAAACTACTACTGAAATCATTATGCAGTGTGTATCATTGTGTATGTGTTTGTGGGTGGGTGTTTGTGTGTGCATGAGCGTGTGTGTGTGGGTGTGTGAGTGCAAAGGGTATTTTTGACTACACATACTTAACCCTTTTTGTCTTGTGTGACTGTGTAGGGCATTTATTTGTGTGTGTGTGTGTGTGTGTGTGTGTGTGTGTGTGATTGTTTATATCTTCAATTTGTAGTATTGCCTTGGTGCATAGATACACATATGTATGTGTGTTGTTTTTCTATGTGCAGAGGCATGTTGATATGCACTATTGTATGATTATGTATTGTTTCATGTGAGGTGCTTAGAGCCCATTTTCGTGAGTTTGTGTCCAGTAAACAGTATATATTATTATCAAGTGATGTTAAAGTGATGAGTGTTTTCACGTGCCTGTGGTGCCACCAGGTGATCATGGACCGGCTGTACAAGGCGGTGTGGGACAAGGTGAACTCTGGGGGCGTGGTGGGCCGAGCGGTCTTCCTCTTCTCCTACAACTACAAGCTGCGTCAGATTGAGAACGGCTACGACACCCCTTTGCTGAACAAGTGAGCTGTCTTGTCTTGTCAAACTCCGTGTGGAGGTGATGTTAGAAAAGGATGTCCCCCTGAAAACAGAGTATGACTGCCTACTTCTTCTTCTTCTGCGTTTGTGGGCTGTAACTCCCACGTTCACTCGTATGCATAGGAGTGGGCTTTTATGTGTATGACCGTTTTTACCCCGCCATGTAGGCAGCCATACTCTGTTTTCGGGGGTGTGCCTGCTGGGTATGTTCTTGTTTCCATAACCCACCGAATGCTGACATGGATTACAGGATCTTTAATGTGCATATTTGATCTTCTGCTTGCATATACACACGAAGGGGGTTCAGGCACTAGCAGGTCTGCACATATGTTGACCTGGGAGATCGGAAAAATCTCCACCCTTCACCCACCAGGTGTCGTCACCATGATTCGAACCCCGGACCCTCAGATTGAAAGTCCAACGCTTTAACCACTTGGCTATTGCGCCCATCTGGGCTGCCTACATGCAGGCATACGTACAATTACTGAGGGCCTGTATTTGTCCCGGAAAATTGATAAAATGGACAGTGTGTCCTGGAAATACAGATATTTGCTGCATGTCCCGGAAAATAAAAAAAATCTGACTAACATTTTTTTTCTAAAGTATCTGTGGGTATAAGTGTAGACTTATATGGCTTTCTGACCATTGCCGAAGACACTTCGTTAAGACTTAAGGAAATGCTGCTGCAATAGTGGAGTGGTTAAAGCATTCGACTTTCAGTCTGAATGTCCCTGGTTCGAATCTTGGTAATGGTGTGTAAAGGGTGGAGATTTTTTCCTGATCTCCCAGGTCAACATACGTGCAGACCTTGTGCATGCCTGAACCCCCTTACATGTGTATGCGCAAGCATAAGGTCAAATATGCACATTAAAGATCCTGTAATCCATGTCTGTTCGGTGGGTAATGGAAACAAGAACATACCCAGCGTGCACAGCCCCAGAAAGTGGAGTATGGCTGCATTCATGGTTGGGTAAAAACGGTCATGCACGTAAAATCTCACTACGTGTGTATGTGTGTGTAGGTGTAGGGTGTATTTTGTGCCTTTTTGCTGCAGTTATTCACATCTGCAATTTGTAGTATTGTATTGTTGTATGTAGATTTTGTTTTTCCACTTCTATGCCCTCATGCTCATGTGTGGTAAACACTATTGTATATGTATTGTCTCATGTGAGGGGCTTAGAGCCCACCATTTGGGGAGTTTGCTCCATATAAGTACAATATA
>NC_134905.1:14387460-14407460 GCF_041734735.1 Babylonia areolata
ATGTGTATCCACTGTGTGTGTTTGTGTGTACTCGGAAATTTATTTGTGCTCAAAACCTGACAGGTTTTATGAGACACAATCACAGAGAGAGTACTCCAGAATTCGTAAAGAGTTCTGTGTAGAATGCCAACTGTACCAAGCAAAAACAGATAGCACCCAGCGAACAAAACGAACCCCAACAGAGAAAGGAAAGACAGGATCGACTCAGAGGTAGAAAATACGAAGAAATCGAGGGGGCCGAGTCGAAACGAGTACACAGAATGTAAGCACAATACACATGCAAGCCGCATACAACAAAATAAGGCCAAATGAAAACGCTTAATAGCCAAAAAAAGCGTTAGACGAGACAGAGCGAAAACCTGACAAGATGGCGTGGAGAGCCTTGGCCAAAGGAATGATTCAGCGCTTATAGCTGTTAGAGGCGTTTGATTGGCTAAGAGCGGGCCAGACTAAGAGGGGCGTCTTTTCACCGTTAGCCGCGCGAAATTTGGCCAAACAGAGCAAACCATAGGCCTAGTTTGCATCAGTTTGACATGGTAAGTATATGTAAACACCAAACATGGAGTATAATACAAACTCCTCCTTTTGGAACGACAGTTCTTGTACATGGGTGCCAGGGGAAGTAATAATGGTGTGAGTCAACTCATTTCAGGAATGGAATGGGTTTGAACAATTGTGAATGTAGAAAACTTTGTCCATCTGGACTTCAGTGGTGTGTGTGTGTGTGTGTGGTGTGTGTGTGTGTGTGTGTGTGTGTGTGTGTGTGTGTGTGGTGTGTGTGGTGTGTGTGTGGTGTGTGTGTGTGTGTGTGTGTGTGGTGTGTGTGGGTGTGTGTGTGGTGTGTGTGTGTGTGTGTGTGTGTGTGTGTGTGTGTGTGTGTGGTGTGTGTGTGTGTGTGTGTGTGTGTGAATGAAGCCTGACTGGATGAATTAGGAAATGAGTGATGAGCACCCAGTGGCAGCTGGTCAGCTGTACCAGGCAGGCAGCCTGTTGTGAAAATGATTCTGTTGTTCGTAAAGCACTCAGATTATGGTCTTTGACTGAAGACAGGTGCTGTATAGGTATCAGTAATAATATCAGTAATGAATAATCTTGGTAGCTGAGTTAAGGGTAAAGATGGGTACAGCTGAGTTAAGGTTAGAGATAGGTATAGTGATCAGTAATGGTAACAATAAATAATTTTTTTTTTTTTGCTGCTCCATCATCTGCACCGTTTCAGTGGCATTACTCCCACACCATTCACTCAGATTCCCCCATACACAGCCACACCCGGGTTCGTCCGTCAAAGTTCCAGCGTCGGCAGTCCGCAGGGAACCATCAGTGTTAGGTCGCCAGGAGGCCACACACCAGAGGAGACCCTGCACTGCTGCTGAGTCACCTCGGTGGTGTTCAGTGGTTCCTGTTCTGATTTAATATACTTAGGACACCTTCTACTAAGCCCCCTACTAACAACAATAATGGCTTAGTCGCAGAGCCAGACTGAGTGAGTGTCCTTCCCAGAGTGGAGACCGCCACCATGTCACCCAAACAACAGCCCCCCCATGAATCTGCCGACACTGAAGACATTGACAGGACTCACCCTGAGCACGGAAGTGGAGGGGTATCAAAACTGAGGTCACCATGAGAGCAGAGTATGAAAGGCCACAGACTTTGAGACTGTTTTGTTTATATAACAATAAATAATCTTGGTAGAGATAAGCTATTTTGGGGTTGTTGTGGTGGGGGATGTTTGTTGTTTTAGTCTCTCAGGTACACGTATGTGTAGAGTTGCTGTTGTCTGTGTCTTTTGTACATATGATACATGTGTACAGAACACTTGGTAAGTATGTTGAAGATGTGTGATTCATATAAAGAGTTGGGTGAGTTGTGGAGACAAGATCATATCCAGCACTGTTTACAGTTCATCACAGTTTCCAGACACAATCAGATCCAGTTTCAACTAAAGTGACTTTGATACAGTTGAGCCAAGCTGGACTGAAAAACCTTGTCAATGTAATTTGTGTAAAATTTACAAACATGCTTTATCTCTGTTTTTCTTTCTCTGTACACACACACACACACACACACACACACACACACACACACACACACACACATGCTGTCACACGCAGTCACACACACACACCTTTTACATCTTTCACCTGTACATCTTTTACCTTTAGCCCTTTTTCTTAAGTACATTCACAAAATAAAACGCTGGTTGTATTTTTCCGCCTTGCAGATCGCAAGAAGGATCTGGTCAAACTTCAGATGGGAGAGTACGTGTCTCTGGGCAAGGTGGAGACGGCCATCAAGATGCACCCCCTGGTGGATCAGGTCAGAGACGGTTCACACTTTGGTGTCACACACTTGTGCCATGTCAGACTGCTCAGACCAGAGCCTGTTAGTTTGCTCTGTTTGACTGTGTGTTTTTTTTTAACTTGTTCTTTGTGTGTGTGTGTGTGTGTGTGTAGTTTTAGCACAAAGAACGGACCTGGCAAGACGGGTCATCTTTTCACTGTTAGTCGCACGAAATTTGGCCAAGCAGAGCAAACCGATAGGCCTAGTTTGCATCAGTTTGATGCGGTATGTATATGTATCACCAAACATGGAGTATGATACAAACTCCTCCTATCTGTTGCAGTCTTGATTATTATGGCCTGCGTTGTTGGCTGGACTAAAGCAACAGAGTCAAAATCAGTGTCAGAGTTTGTGGCTGGATGTGTGTGTTTTTGACAAGTGTTTGTGTATTGACAGGTGTGTGTGTGTGTTGACAGGTGTGTATGTGTTGACAGGTGTGTGTTGACAGGTTGGTGTGTGTGTGTTGACAGGTGTGAGTGTGTTGCCAGGTGTGTGTGTGTGTTAACAGGTATGTGTGTGTGTTGACAGGTGTGAGTGTTGACAGTTGTGTGTTGACAGGAGTGTGTGTGTGTGTTGACAGGGGTGTGTTAACAAATGTTTGCATGTTGACAGATGTTTGTGTTGACAAGGGGGTGTGTGTTGACCTGTGTGTGTGTGTGTGTGTTGACGGGGGTGTTGACACATGTTTGTATGTTGACAGATGTTTGTGTTGACAAGGGGGTGTGTGTTGACAGACGTACATGTTGACAGTCTTGTGTTGTCAGACGTGGTGTCTAGTGACCAGAGCAACGCATTACACTTTAACAACGGGCACCTCCCTTTGGACAGGTGTGCGTGTGCGCGCACAGCGACCAGCACTTCTGCGTGTGCCTGCTGGTGCCCAACGAGAAGCAGCTGCGACTGCTGGTGCGGAAGGATGGGGGAGGAGAAGCGGAGACGCCCACGGACTTCCACGCCCTCTGCCAGGATCCCAGCGCAGTGCAGGCCGTCACCAAGGCCCTTACCCAGCATGCCCTGCAATGTAAGGCGCAAGGGAGGGGTGGGGGTGGGTGGGGGGATTTGTGTTTTTTTCATTCCGGGATGCCAACTGTTACGATTTCGCCGAGTTTTGTTACGCTTAATCGCATTTTGTTCCGACGTTACGCCAGCATCAGAATTGTTCCTACGAGTTTCATTTTCAACTACGTAGCGTGGTCACATGCTTTCCTGTCGTAGCATTACCCAGACGCTCTAGACCTTAGTTCATTTTTGATTGCATAGCGTGGTCACATGCTTGCCTGTGTAACATTACCCAGACACCCTGGACCTATCGATCACGAGGCCAGGGCAGTCACTACTTTTTTGGTCTCACGTGATGATGCTCTGCTTATTGGATGAGTGTTTACATCAAAACAGCATTAAGTGGACCAGTCAGCTTAATTGTAGTTGTTACACCGTGCTGCAGGTAGGCCCAAGTTTTTGTGTGTTTTGTAGGTAAAATGTTCTAAAAACTACACGCAGGAAAAAGTAAAAAAAAAAAAAAAAAAAAAAAGGGTGGCACTGTAGTGTAGCTACGCGCTCTCCCTGGGGAGAGCAGCCCGAATTTCACTCAGAGAAATCTGATGTGATAAAAAGAGATACAAAATACAGTTTGGAAAACCTCCCTACCCATGATGGGAATCGAACCCGTGTCCTCCCTGCCATCTGTCAGCGGTCAGTGTGGGCTTTTGTTTAACCGATTGATGGATTTGCTGGTTTCAGTCAGTGTGGCCTCTGGCACTGACTCTGTGTGTGTGTGTGTGTGTGTGTGTGTGTGTGTGTGTGTGTGTGCAGCCAAGCTGGAGCGGTTTGAGATCCCGCAGAAGTTCACGATGATCCCTGAGCCCTGGACCCCCGACACTGGCCTGGTGACGGACGCCTTCAAGCTGAAGCGGAAAAACATTGACCAGCACTTCAAGCAGGAAATCAACGCCATGTACGCCAAGAAGTAGAGAGGACAGGCTGCGATGGGATCATCGTGTGTGTGTGTGTGTGTGTGTGTTGAGTTTGTGCATGCGATCACGATTGCATGTGTGTGTGTGTGTGTGTTTCCTGCGCGAGTCATGCTTGCGCCAGTGTGTGTTGTGTGCGCGAGGTCATGCTTGCTTGAGTATGTGTTGTGTGTATGAGTCATGCTTGCGTGTTTGTGTGTGTGAGGTCATGCTAGCGCAAGTGTGTGTTGCATGCGCGATTCATGCTTGTGTGCATGTATGATTTGTGCGCGAGGTCGTGCTTGTGAGCGTATGTGTTGTGTGTATGTGGGAGTGTGTATGTCTGTGCTGAGTGGTGAAGGTGGGAGGTAACAAGAAATCAGTGGCTTTGTGACGGTGGACTTTGACGGTGTCTTAATAGTTATCAGTGGGACATTCAGTATCATATCCCTGTACTTTGATGAACGCTTTTAAATGGTGGGACACTTTTAAATGGTGGAGCGCTTCATGAAGTGTATTCTGCGGACTTCAGTTCTTGAGATGCTGTGAAGAAAGGAAGTGTGTGAGTGTGTGTGTGTGTGTGTGTTTGTGATTCTGTGCATGTGATGTTTTGTTAAACTCTTTTTTTTTTCTCTCTTTTTTGTTTTTGTTTTTTTGTTTAGATAGATGAAATGCTGTGGGTCTAATGTTCTTTCCACTGTATATCATAAATGTTGTACTGGTTTGTACTCGTGTACAGAATTACCTGGAAATCTGACATATTACCACTTAGCATACCTGAAAGATTATCATGTAACTGCACAAATGTACAAAAAATATCTGAAAGTATGACATATTATGACTTTTACATGTACAAACCTGCATGAAAGAATAACATATTACTGCATTTACTTGAGAACAAAAAAATGTTTGAAAGTTTGATTTGTTACATTTATAATGTACAAAGCTACCTGAAAGATTTAACATATTACTGCACTTGCTTATGTACTTAAATACCGGAAAGTATGACATGTTACAACACTTATACATGTACAACATAACCAGGTGTTCTCGCATAATTATCACCACAGCTGTACGTTTATAGAACTCTCTGAATGTCAAAAATCGTGAGGAAAATTTCACCAGAAAGAAGAGGGGTTGATCACATAACAACTAAGAATGGAAGAGATCAGCTGACTACAGTTGCTGCTCGAACCTAAGCTCTTCTGTACACGTCCATACGTTTGTGTTTGCTGTGACAGATGTTTCAGTTTGTGTGTGCATGTACACATGCCAATACTAGTGTGTTTGTGTGTTGTGTGTTTCTGTAAGTATGGAGGTGATCTTGATAATCAAGACCAAACACGTAGGCCCAGGATTTAAGTAACACATACCAGCTGTACAGCTGTTGTACATGTAGTGGGTGTCTGTTAAGTTAGAGGTTCAAATCCTGACAGCATCTGGAAAACAAAATGTAGGAGGAGGTAGTTTTGTGTGTGTGTGTGTGTGTGTGTGGTTTTTTGGTGTTTTTTTTTGGTGTTTTTTTGTGTGTGTCTTTTTTTTTTTTTTTTTTTTTTTTTTTGCTGCCCTGTCACTAGCACATCTGAACACAAGTATCACAGGCTGGTCCGCCACTGTCCCAGTTTCAGCAGTCAGTGTGGGTAGTCAGTTGTGAGGCCACACACCAGAAGAGACCCTGCACTGCTGCTGACTCTTTCGTTGGGGTGGGGTTTTTTTGTTTTTGTTTTTTTCAAATGATAGTCAGGATCAGTTCTTGTATGGGCCTATTGGGGCTCAGATTCCCTTCATGTGTATACAAACCCAGGAGATGGAAAAAAAACAAAAAACGCAGATTAAGAATCTGGTGATGGGTATGAGCGTAGTGTGTGTGTTTTGGAAACATGCCAGCGTCAGTCGTTGAAGTGGTGTCTCGTGTCTCAATGTGAGGAGCCAGAGCTACTGCCCCTGTTGTTGTTTTGCTGTTAACCCCTTGTGGTCGTCGCAGTGCCCGAATGTCATCCGTGCTGTGCAGCATCAGTTAGCGGGCTCTCCCAACCAGCTATGAAGAGTGGAAAAAGATCTCAAAAAAAAAAAAAGAGAAATAAATGGACAAAAACAGCAACGGCAAAAAAGCATTATCCATTGTAGACATCCACACAGGATGTGGGCTGGTAGGCTTTCAACCAATCAAATCGTGATGTGGAGTTGAGTTCAACAACCGTTCAGCTGACACCCTTTAAGGCCAGGCAGTTCAGGTCTTTGGTTCAGAAAAGGTAGTGTTATTCAAGGGGGTTAGTCCTGAAATCAAATCACACCGTACTCTTGTCTGTCTGTGGACAACTTGAGTGGTGGGTCAGGGAAATGTTTGCAGCTTTTAGCCAATCAAACAGGAGAGTGTTACAGCTTTTAGCCAATCAAACAGGGGAGTGTTACAGCTTTTAGCCAATCAGACAGGGGAGTGTTACAGCTTTCAGGCAGTCAAAGAGCCACGTTGTCCTCAATGTGACCGTTCATATCAAAATGGGTCACTCGTCACCTTGTACAGTTTTCGCTTTGGGTCAAAAGTATGGAGGTCTGTTTTGTACAGGTTTTCAGCTTGTTCAGAACGATTTTAACCCATATCAGCTTGAGGTATGCTTTCTTTGTACAAGGTATGAGTCTGTGTTTTCCCCATGCCAGTTTGATCAGATAAGGATTTTACATTAACAGTGTTTTTTTAAAAATGTTCCCCGCTTGAAAATAGCTCAAAATTGTTCCCTGCTTGAAAATAGCTGAAAATTGTTCCCTGCTTGAAAATAGCAGCATGCACCCCTGTGAAGTGCTTTGCAGTGGAGGGGCATCTTTGCTTGCATGCATTTCTGGTGTTTTGATTGATGTACAGTGAAAAACATGAATGTTGTGTGTATCTGACATACAGCGGGCCTGGCAGTGATAGGCAAATCATCAGACTTTCAGGCTCCCTTCTTTTCACAGTCACTTCTGTTGGACCACAATTTCCTAAAGGACCACTTTCCTGACCAAGCGCTTCATCACTGAGAGAGAGAGAGAGAGAGAGAAAAAGGATCTCTGACTTATAAATGTGAACATTTTTGTTGTGGCTAAGTTTGTTAAGTGGGATTCTGCATACGGCAATTGAAAAAAAAAAGAAAAAAAAAAGTACAGTCTACAAGGTGTGTCTTTTTTTTTTCATAACATTTATCCATGCAGCCTTTGAACAAACATGATTTGTGCAGCTTAAATCTGTATTTCATTATGACTCTGGTGTGTAACCCCAAAACAAGCTGAAGAAATTGAAGAAAACATGGACTGTTCTCTTCAGATTCCGCCCCTGCCTTGCTTGAAAAATACTGGTAGTATGAATATCATGCTTTGCAACAGTGACAAGACCATTAAGCAAGCTTTGTGTACAGGAAGCCATTGCAGTGACATTGCAAGTGACAAAGAGAATGACATGTTGCCAATAAGTGTTACTTCTGTGAGTGTGTGTCTGATAGCAAAGACAGTGATTTTGTCAGATTCTGCACCACAAGTGTGTGTCTGATAGCAAAGACAGTGATTTTGTCAGATTCTGCACCACGAGTGTGTGTCTGATAGCAAAGACAGTGATGTTGTCAGATTCTGCACCATCAGACAGGGAGGACACTCCAAGGAAAAGAAAAGAAGGAAAGAAAATGATAATAATAATAATGAATCTTGTGCAGAGACAAATCAAAGCGCTTTCGCACCAGTCATTCACACGCATGCATAATTCTAAAACTGGAGAAACTAAAGACAAGGAAGAGGCAGGGAAGGGAGGTTATTTTGGGAAGAGGTGAGGTTTAAGGCCAGACTTGAAAGAGCTGAGTGTGGAGACCTGACAAAGCGAAAGAGGAAGTTCATTCCAATTGCAAGGTCCAGAGACAGTCAATGAAATGATTAAACTGTGTGCTGTGTAATCTTGCATGCAACTTAGGCTCCATTGTCTTTGGAAGTTCAGGGTTTTTTAATTTTTGGGATTTTGTCATTCGACTGACTGTGAGGTGAATTGTTTGAATGAAAGCTTTCGTGGGTGACCTCTTTTTTTTTTTTTTTTTTTGTCTTGTCTTTGCATGCTGAGCAGTTGTTTTATATGCTTTTGTGTGTCCATGGATTCTTTGTGTTTTTTCATCTGACATTCAGGATGTATCCTGTTATGTTCAGGTAGTTGTCTTTACTGATCTCTATCGTCCAGCAGTGTGAGTGTGTGGCTGTGTTTTTGTTGAAGACATTGCATATCTTTATAAGGGGCAGGGATGACATGTGGTTTGCACTTCCCATTTGAGAGGTCCAGGGTTCGAATCAAGGCATGATCGTAAGGTAGGGGAAGGGTGAAGATTTTTTTTTTTTTTTTTTTTCTGATCTCCATGTTGGACTTGTGATCCAGTGACCAGGGTTGGAGTCCCTGTTTGGTCATGGTGTTGTGTAAAGGCACTTTACTCTGATTTTCCTCACTCCACCCTGAAGTGAATGGGTACCTACTCAACCCTGAAGTGAATGGGTACCTGGCCAGATGGGGCAGGTTGTAACGAACGGTAGGAGAGATTTGGGCCTACCTGTGCCAAGCCCTAGACATAGTGAATACGATTTCACTGTCTCTATGCCCATACAAGGCTATGGGAACTTCAGTCTTTTAAAACATAACACCACTGCGCACCTGCTTCAACAACCTCTATCACCCTTTGGGCATGTTATGAATCTTTAACCTCAAGTGTTTTGATGTGATTTTTTCCCCCATATCTTTTAACCTGTTTTGAGCATTTTTGTACATGTCTGGTCTGGACGTGGAAGAAATGTTTTGGTTTTACCTGGTCAGGTTGATTTTGTTAGATTTATCAGTGACTGTATGTTTGGGGTTTTATTTGGACTTGTTATTAGGAATGTTATTATTGAATGTTGTGGAAGGTTAAAGTACTAAATAACTTGTAAGGTTTTTGGTAGTTATTTTTTAAACACAGTATGGTGTTCATATACTGATTTTGTAATTGCTTTTGTTTGGTTTTAATTGTTGTGGAGGTTTACGAGCTGTAATTTCGTTTTATAAGTCCCCATTGGCAACTATTGTTGCCCGAATCAGATGTGTGATTTGACTCCCAGATTTGATCAGAATTGTTTTGCATGTTGTTATCAGTCATCTGTTTACCATCAGAATGAAGCAACTGTTTGTTGTGGGATAGGGAAGCATCAGCTGTGTGGCATGTTATCAGTCATCTGTTTACCATCAGAATGAAGCAACTGTTTGTTGTGGGATAGGGAAGCATCAGCTGTGTGGCATGTTATCAGTCATCTGTTTACCATCAGAATGAAGCAACTGTTTGTTGTGGGATAGGGAAGCATCAGCTGTGTGGCATAGTGTGTGTCGTAAGTGTTAGCTTGTCGTACTGTTCAAGTATCACGCTCTTATAGTAGCATGCCTAGACCACAAAACTTAGCGTACACTGTGATGTGTGAGTGTTTGAGAACATGTATTCTCTCAGCATATTAAAACATACCGAGAACTATTGCAAGAACAGTTGCGTTACCTTTTATGACTTGTTCACATTCAGTATCTGTCCAGCAGTTTTTTTGTGATAAGTCCAGGTAAGTTATTAGTGTTTCACTCATATCCAGTAACAGTTATTAGTGATTGGTTTCTGATGTCCAGGTGACATTTTAACTGACCCAGCAGCCTTCAGTTCATCGTTTACTGCTTGTGGATATGTACCGTACCTTGCGCAAGTGACAGATCTTTGCTTTTAGTAAAATTGTATTCTTCTTCTTCTTCTGCGTTTGTGGGTTGCAGTTCCTGCGTTCACTTGAATGTTTGAGTGGAGTTTTATGTGTATGGCCGTTTTTACCCAGAAATCTATGGAGGCAGCCATACGCCGTATTTGGCGGTGTGCGTGCAGTGTGTGTTCTTGTTTTCATAGCTCACTAAATGTTAACATGGATTACAGGATTCTTTACTTGCATATTTGATCTTCTGCATGCGTACACACACATTGGGTGTTCAGGCACTAGCAGGTCTGCAGTATGATACATTGACCTGTGAGATGGGAAAAAATATCCACCCTTACCCCGTCAGGTGCATCAAAGACATCGAACTCTGGGAAACTTGGGCAAGAATCTAATATTTTGTATTTGTAATTCTTTTTATCACAACAGATTTCTCTGTGTGAAAGTCGGGCTGCTCTCCCCAGGGAGAGCGCATCGCTACACTACAGCGCCACCCTTTTTTTTTTGTATTTTTTCCTGCGTGCAGTTTTATTTGTTTTTCATATCGAAGTGGATTTTTCTACAGAATTTTGCCAGGAACAACCCTTCTGTTGCCGTGGGTTCTTTAATGTGCGCTAAATGCATGCTGCACACGGGACCTCGGTTTATCATCTCATCCAAATGACTAGTGTCCAGACCACCACTCAAGGTCTAGTGGAGGGGGAGAAAATATCTGCGGCTGAGTCGTGATTCGAACCAGCGTGCTCAGATTCTCTCGCTACCTACGCGGACGCGTTACCTCTAGGCCATCACTCCACTTCTAACTCTAACCATTCAGCCACTACACCCACCTTTTCTTTTCTTTTTTTTCAACAACAACAAATAATAATAATAATTATAAAATAAATTTCAACACAAAAGAGATTTGGTGTCATATACTGTACCATGTCAAACTGATGCAAACTAGGCCTATGGTTTGCTCTGTTTGGCCAAATTTCGCGCGGCTAACAGTGAAAAGACGCCCCTCTTAGAGAATAAATGGGAGGAAAGAACGACAACTTTTTCTCTCTCGAACAACGGTGTCACTGCATCAGTTCAGTTCATCTTCTGCCTTTTGTCACTGCCTGACTTAGATTTTCATCCAGAGGAGAAAATACAGTAATTTGAAATAACAAAATGAGTAACTTGAAGAACTGAACTCCAAGGTTGACTAACCAATACATGCCTCGAGCTTTTTAATATAGTTTTAAATACAGGCTATTTTCCTCAGGTCTGGGTTGTGGGATTAATTATTGTTTATAATAAGATCGTACACAGAAAGTGTGTGTAAATGGTACATACTCTAGAGTATCTGCCTTGAAATATGGTGTCCCACAAGGGTCCGTCCTAGGTCCTGTTCTTTTCGTGCTGTATGCGGCTCCTGTGTCGGATGTCATCAGTCATCATGCGATGTCGCATGAGAGCTTTGCTGATGACACACAACTTTATCAGTCGGCTTCCATAGCTGAATTTGATGCACTGGTGACTCAAACACAGGAGTGCATTGCTGGCCTAAAGGACTGGATGACTCTCAACAAGCTGCAATTAAATGATGATAAGACTGAATTGATGATAACCTGTCCAAAGAAGTTTCGTCAACATCCTTCCTTTCCTGACTCTGTTCTGATCAATAGCACACCTGTTCCACTTTCTCCCTCTGTTCGCAGTCTTGGTGTAATCCTGGACCAGTCTCTTTCCTTCCAACAGCACATTTCGAATATCTGTAAAGTTGCCTATTTGGAACTGCGTAGAATCAGCTCTATCCGCCACTATCTCTCAACCGATGCAACAAAGACACTTGTATGCTCTCTGGTTCTCTCAAGATTGGATTACTGCAACTCTCTTTTGGCCGGCCTTCTCAAATACCTGTTAGACAGACTCCAACGAATTCAGAATAACGCTGCCAGACTCATTTGCAGAGCTTCTAAATTTGACCATGTTTCTCCTCTCCTTCAGTCTCTCCACTGGTTGCCTGTTTCTGATCGAATAGACTATAAGCTATCCACTCTGACCTTTTCTGCAGTCAACGGATCTGGCCCTAAGTATCTTTCTGAACTCATCCATATCTATACCCCGTCTCGCCAGCTCCGTTCTTCCTCTGATACTCGACTTCTCAGGATACCTCACATCAGAAGTAAGACCTATGGACACAGATCGTTTTCTTTTCAATCGCCAAAGACGTGGAACAAGCTCCCTGATAACCTCCGTCATTCTGATTCCCTCGCATCTTTTAAATCTCGTCTCAAAACTCACCTTTTCCCTCAGCAATAAGTTCAATTGTGGCAGGTCCACAACTACATGCATGTATATGAATGTGTATTGTGTGTGCGTGTGTTTATGTAAGTTTGTGCCTGCCTATGTGTGCGTATTTGTTAGGGTAGCTGTTAGATACACATGTATGTTAAAATGTATGTATGCAGTGTGTGTGTGTGTGTGCGTGCGTGCGTGTGTGTGTGCGCGTGCGTGCGTGCGTGCGTGTGTGTGTGTGTGTGGTCACATTTTGGTGTGTGTATGTAACATAGATATAATGTTTTATGTTATCAAAAGCGTTTTTGTAAAGCACCTAGAGCAGATTTCTGGATAGTGTGCTATATAAGTATCCATTATTATTATTATAAGTAAGAAGGACCAATGCCAGATCTGTTTTGCAGTGTCAACTTGCATTACAGTATCCTGGGATTAATTATTGTTCATAATAAGGAAATAAGAGGCACCATGGCCAAATCTGTTTTGCACACACACACAGACAGATGTGCAGGCTAACATCCATCTAATCTTTACCACCCACGCTCCCTCCTTCCTACGCATACCGACAACTTTTTATTCTTCAGCTAATGTCACTGAAAAGTGGGAAAGGCGTAAAACTAATCACTCCTACTACTATCAGTACCAGCAGACACCATGGCAGCGCAGGTTAGGCACAGACTTTTCACACAGTGTTCACCAGTGACCAGAGTTCGAGGCCTCATTTCAGCTTGGTGTTGTGTCCTTGGGAAAGGCACTTTGATATGCCTCACTCTAACCTGGTTTGAATTGGTGTCTGATTCTGGGCCATTTTCTTGAGAGATCTGTCACTGTCTGCTAACCAAGTGGTTGCAATAAAGTCTTCAGTTTATGTGGACCTTGGGAACAGCAGTTAACTCTGATATGCCTCACCCTGGTGTGAATTGGTGTCTGACTTGGGTTGGGGAAGGTCCACATAAACTGGAGACTTTATTGCAGTACTTGGTTTAGCAAACAGTGACAGAGGTCTCCAGAATTGTGTGTGCATTGGTGGTGGTGAGTGAGAGTGTTGGCACCATGAACCATTTCTTCTCGCACAAGACTTGCACACGCTGACCATGGTATCCAAGCAATGTTGACTTCAAATGTTGTGTTTATTCAGTCACCTGTCAGTCCCTGCGTACATGAAGTACCTCATACATTGTTGGTTTTGTTAAACACATACAAGTATTGTCTTTGTGTCGCTAAAAAAAAAAAAGAAAGAAAAAAGTAACATACTGTTTGCTATAACATCATGATCACACACACACACATCAACACAACACCAACACCAAATTATTCCCATTACAAAGTAACTGGGCATTTTAATTTTGTTTGAAACAAAAACAAAAAAAACACATGATAACAAAAACAAAGTACACAAACAAAACAACAAAACCACCTCCTTACTGGACAAAAATTCACTCATACAGTCTTGCAGACACATTGAAAAATGTTTCGTTTAATGAGATGCTTACACGTTAATGTTCAGTGAAATACATAACTTGGACAGGTATATAATGCACCAAATAAATGAAACTGTATTGCATAGTAAATGACTAGAAAGATTTGGGATTTACATCAAATTACAGTTAGTAGTGGGTTAAATAAATTCATCTACCCTAAAATGAAAAGAAATCGTTTGTCAAAATACAGCAAGAAATTGTATAACCACATGCACTTACCTAGGCGTCAGAATAACTGAACAAAACATTCATGTCATCTATACACAGCCAACTACAGACAAAAATTGATGCATTTTACACAAATCTAGCAACAGTGGGTTTTTGTTTTGTTTTGGTAAGCATGATATTTTATGCCACTACATTCTAAAAATGGGGGGGAAAGTCAATATTCACAGACAAGTATTTTATATAAAAAAACAAACCCACCCACAAGATATTCTTTTATAAAAAACACCATAGGGTCATCTTCAAAAAGATACGCATTCAGCATTAAAAAGTTACAAGGCTTGAGCAGGGGGGAAAAAAAAAGGTTAAACCCCAAAACAACAACAGCACCTGCATGTCTGTCAAAGTTAGGCATGCTTTGGACGGTATGGTACTTGTGTACATCAACTTCAAAACTACCGACAGATCATACAGAATAGTAGTACAAACCAGTCAACAGTTTCACAGGTATTAAAAAAAAAAAAACCCATTCACTTAGTCTACTTACAACTGGGGGAACGTTGGAGCCATGTACACCACTACAGCCAACAGAGAATTTTGAAAAAAAAACAGCCCAGCCGAAAAAGTTCTCACGTTAGATTAATACTTAAAAAAAGATGCTCGACCTGTATGGATGAGAGTACGCACGGTTCGCTTGCAGATACGCCATTCACACGTTCTTCATACAAACTTGGCAACGGCTGACCCGTGTTCTTAAATTGCCGGCCTTTAAAGTCTGTGAGCGGGGGGTGTTAAACTGGTTGTTGTCCTCGATGGTGGTCAGCCAGAAGCTGTACTTGTTGGCAAAGTAGTGGCAGGTGCCGCGCGCTCCGTTGCACTCGATGAAGGGCGTGGCTCGGAAGTCCTCCAGACACGATCCTGGGCTGGACAGCGACTGCCCTCCTCCGCCAGGCCCCGCTGCCGTGTGCTATAAAAAAAAACACAAAGGTTTTCTGTGTTGGTGGGTTGGTTCTTGGGTGGTGGGATTGAGGGGGTGGGGGGGAGGTGGTGGGGGGCCAAGGGGAGAAGACTATATACAGAGAGAGTGAGAGACAAAATACACTGTATACACACCACACTACACCTCACCACTACCCACCATGGCAAAGCTGTGATAACATACCACACCACACCACACCACACCACACCACACCATACACACCACACCACACACCACACCACACCTCACCACTACCCACCATGGCAAAGCTGTGATAACATACCACACCACACCACACCACACCACACCACACCACACCATACACACCACACCACACACCACACCACACCTCACCACTACCCACCATGGCAAAGCTGTGATAACATACCACACCACACCACACCACACCACACCACACCACTACCACCAACGCACCACTAGCCACTGTGGCAAAGTTGTAGCCGATAAACATGCCCACCACTATCACACAATGCCACACCACACCACCCCACACCTAACCACCTCACCAAACTTCACCACACCACACCACACTACACCACTACCACACCAAACCGCACCACATCACACCACACCTAACCACCACACCACACCACACCCACTACCACACCACACCTCACCACCACACCAAACCATACCACACCACACCACCACCACACCAAACATCACACCACACCAAACCGTACCACACCACACCTCACCAAACCACACCACCACCACACCAAACATCACACCACACCAAACCGTACCACACCACACCTCACCAAACCACACCACCACCACACCAAACATCACACCACACCAAACCATACCACACCACACCTCACCAAACCACACCACCACCACACCAAACATCACACCACACAAAACCGTACCACACCACACCTCACCAAACCACACCACCACCACACCAAACATTACACCACACCACACCACACCACACCACAACCACACCCACTACCACTACCATACCAACTACCCACCATGGCAAAGCTGTAGCCGATCCACATGCCCACCCAGCCGCGAGGACACTCAGGAATAGTCAGCGTCTGGCTGTGCACAGCGATCACGTTGGCCGGCGTCTCGCACACCACGCAGCGGGAAATGTAGGGCACAATGTCGCGCTCGCCCACCGGCATCATGGGAATGGGGGCGTTGGTGGACAGCCAGTAGGAGCGATCGTTGCGGCTGGCGTAGTTGCAGACGTTGTTCATGTTGCAGAAGAGGAAAGGCATGGTGCTGAAGCGGGGGAGGCAGGAGCCCGCCCACCCTGTCAATCAATCAATCAGTCCATCAATCAATCGGTGACCACACCCACATTGTCAATCCATCAAATCAGTGACCATGCCACACACTGTCAATCAATCAGTCCTTCAGTCAATCAGTGACCCCACCCACATTGTCAATCCATCAATCTGTGAGAGGGGGGTAAGGGAAGTTATTAACTTTAATGGGAAACGTTCGCACACACACACACACACACACACATGAACCAAGAACAACCCCCCACCCCCCACCCCCAAGCCATACCCCATCCATCTCCCCCTCCCCATAACCCATTTCCCTCCCCCACCCCCTCCACAAACCCCTGCAATCTCCCCCACCCCTGTGCACCCCCCTCCTTCTCCCATGCCCCTCCTGCAACCACACACACAACACACACACAACATCCACACACACACACCCCACCCACACCCACACATACACACAACAGAAACACACATAACATCCACCCCCACCCACACCCATACCCACCCCCAATACCACACACACACACACACACACACACCCTCTCCACCCACACACACACTCACCCAGGTCCTGATGGTGTGACTTCTCGTTGCCCTCGATGTAAAGCAGACTGTACCCGTCCCACAGTTTGGTCTGCCCCAGCAGACAGGACGGCACGTCGGTGGTCTGGCTGTGACGAACCAGCAGGTACCCTGTCGGGGGCGTGGGGCCCGGGAGACCGTTGGGGCCCAGGTCTCCCTTAGGACCTGGTGCACCTGGAAACCACAGCTTTGGGGGTTGGACTCTGTGTGTGTGTGTGTGGGGGGGGGGTGTTGTAAACTGTTGGGGATTGACTGTGTGGTCGGTGTATAAACTGCTGGCGATTCATGCTGGGTTGATATCAACTGAATGACTGACTGTGTGTTGGTATAAACTGATTGACTGTGTGTTGGTATAAACCGACTGTGTGTCGGTATAAACTGATTGACTGTGTGTTGGTATAAACCGACTGTGTGTCGGTATAAACTGATTGACTGTGTGTTGGTATAAACCGACTGTGTGTCGGTATAAACTGATTGATTGTGTGTTGGTATAAACCGACTGTGTGTCGGTATAAACTGATTGACTGTGTGTTGGTATAAACCGACTGTGTGTCGGTATAAACTGATTGATTGTGTGTTGGTATAAACTGATTGATTGTGTGGTTGGTCTAAACTGAATGACTGTGTGCTGGTATAAACTGACTGACTGTGTGCTGGTATAAACTGATTGATTGTGTGGTTGGTGTAAACTGACTGACTATGTGGTGTAAACTGATTGACTGTGTGGTTGGTGTAAACTGATTGACTAAGTGGTTGGTGTAAACTGATTGTTGACTGTGTGGTCGATGTAAACTGATTCCTCTTCTTTTTCTTCTTTTGGATTTGTGGGCTGCAACTCCCACGTTCACTGGTATGTACACGAGTGGGCTTTTATGTGTATGACCATTTTTACCCCGCCATGTAGGCAGCCATACTCTGTTTTCGGGGAAGTGCATGCTGGGCATGTTCTTGTTTCCATAACCCACCGAATGCTGACATGGATTACAGGATCTTTAACAAGTGTATTTCATCTTCTGCTTGCGTATACACACGAACGGGGTTCAGGCACAAGCAGGTCTGCATGTATGTTGACCTGGGAGATCGGAAAAATCTCCACCCTTTACCCACCAGGCGCCGTTATCGAGATTCGAACCCTGGACCCTCAGACTGAAAGTCCAACGCTTTAACCACTGGGCTACTGCGCCCGTCTGTAAACCGATTAACTGTGTGGCCGGTGTAAACTGATTGACTGTGTAGTCAGTGTACAAACTTCTGGGAACTGTCTATTGACTGTGTAGTCAGTGTACAAACTTCTGGGGACTGTCTATTGACTGTGTAGTCAGTGTACAAACTTCTGGGGACTGTCTATTGACTGTGTAGTCAGTGTACAAACTTCTGGGGACTGTCTATTGACTGTGTAGTCAGTGTACAAACTTCTGGGAACTGTCTATTGACTGTGTAGTCAGTGTACAAACTTCTGGGGACTGTCTATTGACTGTGTAGTCAGTGTACAAACTTCTGGGGACTGTCTATTGACTGTGTAGTCAGTGTACAAACTTCTGGGGACTGTCTATTGACTGTGTAGTCAGTGTACAAACTTCTGGGGACTGTCTATTGACTGTGTAGTCAGTGTACAAACTTCTGGGGACTGTCTATTGACTGTGTAGTCAGTGTACAAACTTCTGGGGACTGTCTATTGACTGTGTAGTCAGTGTACAAACTTCTGGGGACTGTCTATTGACTGTGTAGTCAGTGTACAAACTTCTGGGGACTGTCTATTGACTGTGTAGTCAGTGTACAAACTTCTGGGGACTGTCTATTGACTGTGTAGTCAGTGTACAAACTTCTGGGAATTGTCTATTGACTGTGTAGTCAGTGTACAAACTTCTGGGAACTGTCTATTGACTGTGTAGTCAGTGTACAAACTTCTGGGAACTGTCTATTGACTGTGTAGTCAGTGTACAAACTTCTGGGAACTGTCTATTGACTGTGTAGTCAGTGTACAAACTTCTGGGGACTGTCTATTGACTGTGTAGTCAGTGTACAAACTTCTGGGAACTGTCTATTGACTGTGTAGTCAGTGTACAAACTTCTGGGAACTGTCTCTTTTGTTTGTTTGCTGCTCAGTTGTTGTTTTCTCTATCCTTTGCATCAAGTGTTAGTATTTTCCTCAGACAAATAAGGTCAAAAAAAGGTCTTGTAGCCTTTTGCAGCCATTCCAGACAGTGAATCCGTACACAATGTGTCTAGCACTTCCCATGGGGAGGTGGGACTCAATCAGCTACTTTTGCCAATCTTCTCCAAGGAATGATTCAGCGCTTATAGCTTTTAGAGGCGTTTGATTGGCTAAGAGTGGACCGGGCAAGATGGGTCATCTTTTCACTGTTAGCCACGCGAAATCTGGCCAAACAGAGCAAACCAATAGGCCTAGTTTGCATCAGTTTGACATGGTACAGTATATAACACCAATCCTCGATTTTTCCCAATCTTCTCCAGCCAGTTTAAGTTTCAGTTTCTCAATGAGGCGTCACTGCATTCAGACAAATCCATAAACACTATGCCACATCTGCTACTTGAGTGCGTGCAAAAATATATTTGTATACCTTATCCCCTGGGATTTCTTCGTCAGAATTCCTGCCAGAGGGCAATGCTCTCGTTACCATGGGTTCTTTGTCGGTGCGCCAAGTGTGTGCTGCACACGGGACCTCAAATCATTGTATCATCCAACGACTAGATGCTCAGTTCTTCTTCTTCTGCGTTCACTCATATGCACACGAGTGGGCTTTTACGTGTATGACCGATTTTACCCTGCCATGTAGGCAGCCATACTCCGTTTTTGGGGGTGTGCATGCTGGGTATGTTCTTGTTTCCATAACCCACCGAACGCTGACATGGATTACAGGATCTTTAACGTGCGTATTTGATCTTCTGCTTGCACATACACACGAAGGGGGTTCAGGCACTAGCAGGTCTGCACATATGTTGACCTGGGAGATCGTAAAAATCTCCACTCTTTACCCACCAGGCGCCGTCACCGTGATTCGAACCCGGGACCCTCAGATTGACAGTCCAACGCTTTAACCACTCGGCTATTGCGCCCATCGACGCTCAGTTCAATTTTCAAGTCAAACTTCTGAGAAAGGATGAGAGCAGGATTCGAACCCAGGCCCTCACAGACTCTGTACTGGCAGACGAGCATCTTAACCATTCTGTCATCTTCCCCTAACCTAAGTCAGGTGACCAAGAATCAAGACTTGCTGACCATCTCTTCACAGGTACAGAA
>NC_134905.1:14412460-14422460 GCF_041734735.1 Babylonia areolata
TTAAGCACTTTTGTAATGTAACGAATCTGACACCACACCACCACAACAACCCAACACTGTTGTATGTTGTTTACTGTAATAACATCCACACATACATCTATCCTATTGAGGATTGCGCATATCTTATATATGTACAGTGCTGTCATAACTGTTATGCGTCATGTTTCATCATTGTTATCATCATTTATCATCAACACCCACACTCTTATTCCAACACCACAACTCTGTATCCCACACCCATCTATATCCAACACCCACCCTCATCCACACCCATCTTCCACCCCTCCCACCCACCCCCCACCCCACTCTGCTATCCAACCCCCACTCCTCAGTATCCAAACCCCATCTCCTATCCCAGCAACCCGCTCCAACACCTCAGACCTCCGTCATCTCCACACCGCATCGTCCTATCCGCACGCAGTGGACGTCCCACTTTCAACCTCACCTCACCTCACCACCCTGTGCCTCCAACCACCACAACAACAACGCTCCGTGTAGTCCACTACTATCGTCACCCCTGTGTCCCAACACCCACACCATCCTGTATCCCTAAAACACCCTATCTTCCATATCCCAACACCAAACACCTGTATCCCAACACCCACACTCTGTATTCCAACACCCACACTCTGTATTCCAACACCCATCTTCCATATCCCAACACCCACACTCTGTATTCCAACACCCACACTCTGTATTCCAACACCCATCTTCCATATCCCAACACCCATCTTCCATATCCCAACACCCACACTCTGTATTCCAACACCCATCTTCCATATCCCAACACCCACACTGTATTCCAACACCCATCTTCCATATCCCAACACCCACACTCCGTATCCCAACACCCACACTCTGTATCCCAACACCCACACACTCTGTATCCACTTTGACCACCACTGTATTCCATGATCCACCCCACCCCCTCCCTTAAAAAAAAAAAAATTCATTCAGTGTTTTGAAAACATAATTTGTGAACAATTTCAATAGTACACTAACACACACACACACACACACACACACACATGCATGCAAGCACAGCACACACACACACACACACACACACACACACACACACACACACACACAACGAGGCAGCATCTTCACAAATCACAATCAAGGCTGAGACGAACCTGGGAACCCAGGCAGCCCAGGTTCTCCCTTGAACCCACGGGGCCCAACGCCAGAGTCAGTGCACGGATCTCCCTTCATTCCCGGCAATCCGTCCAAGCCAGGCAGACCTGTGTGAACATGATGAGTTTCAGTTTTTCAGTTTCAGTAGCTCAAGGAGGCGTCACTGCGTTCGGACAAATCCATATACGCTACACCACATCTGCCAAGCAGATGCCTGACCAGCAGCGTAACCCAACGCGCTTAGTCAGGCCTTGAGAAAAAAAAAAGAAAACAAAAGGTGAATAAATAATAGATAAGCTTACATAAATAAATAAATAAATAATAATTATAATATAAAAAAGATAGTAGTAATAATAATAATAACATAATGATAATAATAAATAAATAAATAAATAAATAAATAAGACAACAATGATGATAAATAAGCATGATGAACAAAAAAAATTGGTGAGGTAAGCTTACATAAATAAATAAATAAATAATAATTATAATATAAAAAAGATAGTAGTAATAATAATAATAATAATAATAATAATAATAACAACATAATGACAATAATAAATAAATAAATAAATAAATAAGACAACAATGATGATAAATAAGCATGATGAACAAAAAAAAATTGGTGAGGTAAGCTTACATAAATAAATAAATAAATAATAATTATAATATAAAAAAGATAGTAGTAATAATAATAATAATAATAACATAATGATAATAATAAATAAATAAATAAATAAGACAACAATGATGATAAATAAGCATGATGAACAAAAAAAAAAAAGGTGAACTCACTCCAGACAATAGTTTTCTTCCTACGACCCATTTGTTAGGATTAGGAAAAAAAAATCACAAAAAATACAAAACACAAAGTAACTGAATGAAACTCACTGTACTTGACCCACTAACCCCTCTTCTAACGTTGTGTGTACGCCCATCCCCCTCCCTCTCTTCACAGCCCTCAGAAGCTGAGTCACTGTCAGTACCTTCTTGCTGGTAGCTTTCTTCACTGCAGACACTTTATTCAACGTCTTCATCATCCTCGTCGATGTCGAAACCTTCAGTTTGAAGCATTTCATTTTCAATCACTTCAGCAGCAGTAAAAAGCCGCTGTCGTGATCTAGTTTGCTCCAAAAATTTCCACTTGTACTGCCTGCGACGCCGTTTTCGATATGTATGCAGATTACCTTGTCATGTGGGGTACCAAGGTCAACGGCTGACCAGCGAGTGTATGGTCACGGAAACCTCACGAAGAAACTTTCCATTCGACCCTTGACATGTTCGCAATGCCCAGGTGTAGCTGCGATTTTTATGCTACCCCACGAGGAAAACGTGGACAAATTTTTAATTGTCGAAATCGCTATGACATTCTGTCATCCGGAACACTACCTTACGTCAGGAACGCTATAGCGTTCCATCGGTCCAGAGTCATCATCACCATTATTATTATTAATGACATTATTATTATCATCATTATCATCATCATTATTGATATTACTATTATTATTATTGATATTATCATTATTATTATCATCATTATTATTATCTTATTATTCTTGTCCTTCTTCTTATTGTTATTATCATAATTAAAATTAATATCACTATATGTCATCATTACTGTTATCATTGTTATTATTATCACCATCATTATCACCATCATTATCATCATTACCATCATTACAATCATCATAATCATCATCCACGGAGTTGGGTGGATCGCAACCTGCAGGTAAAAAAACAAACAAAAAAAATAAAAAAACACCTGCTGACGAACTTACCTGGCTCTCCCTTGGCGCCGAAGGCACCGTCTCTCCCAGGACCACCGTCGCGCCCTGGCTCTCCCTTCAGTCCCACTGTGGGCAGGCCGGGCAGACCCTGGGGTCCCTGGGGGCCTTGAGGACCTGGGGACCCACAGGAAGGTCATGTGTTTTACCTGTGTCTGTCTACCTGCTGTATCTGAACGAATGTTTTGGGCGTGGGTGGGTGGGTGTGTGCGTACACGTGATGCATACACGTACGCATGCACATATGCATGCGCATCGACACTCACAAACGTGCACATGCGTGCACACACACACACACATACTTACATGCGCACACACACATGCGTGCGCGCGCACAACACTCACTCTCACAAACACACGCGCACACAAATACACTCTCTCATCTGCACAGACACAGACACACATACAGACACACACACATACACTTACTCACACCCACACTCACAAACACACACACATGCAAAGTTACTCACCCACACGCATGCACGCACACACACACACACACACACACACACACGCACGCACGCACGCACACACACACACACACACACACACACACACGCACGCACGCACACGCGCGCGCACACACACACACACACACACACACACACACACTCACCAGGGTCTCCCTTGGAACCAGGGTTACCAGGACGACCATCCAGACCTTGTAGCCCAGGTTCACCTTTGCCGCCTGAAAAACCACATCAATTACCTCCACATAAAACTCAGCAACAACAAAAACCACATCAATTACCTCCACATAAAACTCAGCAACAACAAAAACCACATCATTTCCACATAGAGCTCAGCAACAACCACATCATCTCCACACAGAGCTCAGCAACAACATCATTTCCACATAAGGCTCAGCAACAAAAACCACATCATCATGACATGGAGCTCAACAACCACATCATCTCCACATAGAGCTCAGCAACCACATCATCTCCACATAGACCTCAACAACCACATCATCTCCACATAGAGCTCAGCAACCACATCATCTCCACATAGAGCTCAGCAACCACATCATCTCCACATAAAACTCAGCAACAAAAACCACATCATCTCCACACAGACCTCAGCAACCTCATCATCTCCACATGGAGCTCAGCAACAAAAACCACATCATCTCCACACAAAACTGAGCAACCACATCACATCCACACAGAGCGGCAGCAAAAACCACATCATCTCCACACAGACCTCAGCAACCACATCACATCCACATAGATCTCGGCAGCAAAAAAAAACCCCGCATCATATCCACATAAAACTCAGCAACCACATCATCTCCACACAGAGCTCGGCAACAACAACCACATCACATCCACATAGAGCTTGGCAGCAAAAACCAAAATTCTGAACAATACCTCACTGTGAATTTTCAACTCCTGCCCAGTACTGCCTGGAACAACTCTCAGATGACGCTGAACCTCTGTTTTTTCCCCCCCATTGATCTGCGCTTGCACCCTCATGACAACACGGAGGAGGCATCGACCCACTTTCATCAGACTTTCATCAGGACTCCCTAGTTATTTTTTTTAGCCAGAACCGTGTGCTCCTGCGCGTCTCCATTTTCCTTTTTTTTTCCCAGGTCACCGAAATGCTCGAATTTCGTCATGGAAACAGCTGTTATGACAAGAGGATTTTGAACATTTTCGGTGACTATTTTTGCATGTTTACCAGGTATTATTTGGTTACACCCATTATTTGCTTTAGCCTTCTATTTTTTTTTTTTTTTTTTTTTTGTTGTTGTTTTTTTGCTGCCCCATCATCTGCGCCGTTTCAGTGGCATTACTCCCACGCCGCTCATTTGGATTCCCCCATACACGGCCACGCCTGGGTTCGTCCGTCGCAGTTCCAGCGTCAGCAGTCCACAGGGAACCATTGATGTTAGGTCGCCAAGAGGCCACACACCAGAGGAGACCCTGCACTGCTGCTGAGCCTTCTATGTTTACTTTGAGCTTGTTTCTTGTCATATATCTACCATTACATATTCGAACTGATCCGTTCATAAACTCTGCCAAAAAGTTGTCCCAACAAAAGCAGTGCACACCCAGAGAAGCCATTTACGGTGGTGGGCTGCGCATGTCGTCATATGACCTAATTCTCGCACTGCCAGCGACGAAAAGTCCGCCACGAAAGCGGGCTGCACACCATGCCTAACATCTTGTACACCTGACACTCACCTGGTAGACCTGGCAGACCAGACAATCCAGAGTCTCCCTTAGGTCCTGACTGCCCTGGTCGTCCCGGCAACCCAGGCAGTCCTGGTTCACCTTTGACCCCGGGCAAACCTGAGGCAGAAAAAAAAAAAATGACGATGGACTGATTAACATAAAGCAGAACAGACCAGGGGAACCGTTTGCACAGACCAGGGGTTTGACGCACACAACTGACAGACCTGGAGGAATCTGGTGAACAGTTTTTTTCTGTGTGGTGCCCCAATGACTTTTTACACAGCTGGGGGAGAAAGAGGAGAAGGAGGAGGAGAAGAAGAAAAAGAAGAACAAGAATGAGGAGGAGGAGCAGAAGAAGAAGGAGGAGGAGGGAGAGGAGGAGGAGGAGGAGGAGAAGAAGAAGAAGAATGAGGAGGAGGAGGAGGAGAAGAGGAAGAAGAACAAGAATGAGGAGGAGGAGGGGGAGGAGGAGGAGGAGGAGGAGAAGAAAGAGAAGAAGAAGAACAAGAATGAGGAGGAGGAGGATAAGAAGAAAGAGAAGAAGAAGAACAAGAATGAGGAGGAGGAGGATAAGAAGAAGGAGGAGGAGGAGGAGGGGAGGAGGAGAAGAAGAAGGAGGAGGAGGGGGGAGGAGGAGGAGGAGGAGGAGGAGGAGGGGTGGAGGAGGAGGAGAAGGAGGTGGGGGGAGGAGAAGAAGAAGAAGAAGAAGAAGAAGAATGAGGAGAATGAGGAGGAGAAGAGAAGAAGAAGAAGAAGAAAAACCTGAGGGCATCATTTGGTAACCTCTACAGTCTTCTCAGAAAGCCCACTTCATGGAGGCAGTGAAAACAGAATTTTCAAGTTAAATATTGTTTTTCTTCTTTACTGTTGACAGACATTCTTTTCATTCAGACACACACACACACACACACACACACACACACACACACACACACAGAGAGAGAGAGAGAGAGAAAGAGATGAACCATCCACATATGTAGATATACACAGAAAAATCACACACGATAAATACATAATTCTTAAACACACAGATCATCAAATTATCTTCAGCAAACCAACTTTGAGACCTAAGAAAGGTACACACCAATAAAACACATACTTCTTTTCAATGTCAAAGATATTAAAAAAAAAAAACAACCCCCACCAAAGACAACAACAAAAGAAACAACAACAAACAACAACATTTTTAATGTTAAAACTTGAACAAGTCAGAATGCAGTCTCTTTTCCTGTTCCAAGGCAAGAACGCACCACAACCTAACACCACTGATTTTAACCCCTTCACTGCTAAACCTTGCTAGTAATGAGATCAGCGCGGCAAGAGTTCACGCACACTCCACCACTTTCTGTTGTGCTCACTAAAGGCGTCATCGATTCTGATTCCGTTGAACGTACCCCAACCCCACAGGGAAGAAGCTGGGAAACAGAAAGGCAACGGACATCCTAACCTCTAACCTCTTCTTCTTCTGCGTTCACTCGTATGCACACGAGTGGGCTTTTACGTGTATGACCATTTTTACCCCGTCATGTAGGCAGCCATACTCCGTTTTCGGGGGTGTGCATGCTGGGTATGTTCTTGTTTCCATAACCCACCGAACGTTGACATGGATTACAGGATCTTTAACGTGCGTATTTGATGTTCTGCTTGCATATACACACGAATGGGGTTCAGGCACTAAGCAGGTCTACACATATGTTGACCTGGGAGATCGGAAAAATCTCCACCCTTTACCCACCAGGTGCCGTCACCGTGATTCGAACCCGGGACCCTCAGATTGACAGTCCAACACTTTAACCACTCGGCTATTGCACCCGTCAACCTCTAACCTCAACTCTCATCTCAGTGAGGTGACACAGCCATTGACAAGCTTCTTCCTCTTCTTCATTCAAGGGCTGCAACTCCCACGTTCACTCCCATGTATATGAGTGGGCTTTTACGGGTCTGACCGTTTTTACCCTACCATGTAGGCAGCTATACTCTGTTTTGGGGGGTGTGCATGCTGGGTATGTTCTTGTTTCTATCACCCCCCAAACGCTGACATGGATTACAGGATCTTTAACGTGCGTATTCGATCTTCTGCTTGTGTATACACACGGACCGGGTTCAGGCACTAAGCAGTTCTGCACATCTGTTGACCTGGGAGATCGGGAATATCTCCACCCTTTCCTCATCATGCGCCGTTAACAAGACTCAAACCCGAGACCCTCAGATTGAAAGTCCAGCGCTTTAACCACTCGGCTATTGCACCCATCACTGACAAGCAGTACTCATCTGCAGCAGTCAAAGGTTAATTGTCAAACCACACACCCACACACACAACGTACATGGTTCTCCATCAAGCCCTGGTCGGCCCGAGTCACCCTTGAGACCCGGTAACCCAGGCAGTCCGTCACGACCCGGTAAACCGGTATCTCCCTTCAGACCCGGTAAGCCGTCCAGGCCTGGCAGACCCGACTCTCCCTTGGATCCTGACAGACCCGGTAGACCTGGCAGACCTCCGTTGCCTGTGGAACAATGACGATGACAATAACGTATAGTGCTTACATGGTTCTATCTTCCCAAGTTGTGGTACGACAACAGTAATATTATACAGCACTTACTTGGCACAACAAGTACAACAATAATATATAGTAAATAATATATAGTACTTACTTGGCACAACAAGAACAGCAACAATAATATTTAGTACTTACTTGGCATAACAAGAACAACAACAATAATATATAGTACTTACTTGGTACAACAAGTACAACAATAATAATATATAGTACTTACTTGGCATAACAAGAACAACAATAATAATATACAGTACTTACTTGGCACAACAAGTACAACAATAATATTTAGTAAATAATATATAGTACTTACTTGGTATAACAAGAACAACAACAATAATATTTAGTACTTACTTGGCATAACAAGAACAACAACAATAATATATAGTACTTGGAACAAAAAGTACAACAATAATAATATATAGTACTTACTTGGCATAACAAGAACAACAATAATAATATACAGCACTTACTTGGCACAACAAGTACAACAATAATATATAGTAAATAATATATAGTACTTACTTGGCACAACAAGAACAGCAACAATAATATTTAGTACTTACTTGGCATAACAAGAACAACAACAATAATATATAGTACTTACTTGGTACAACAAGTACAACAATAATAATATATAGTACTTACTTGGCATAACAACAACAACAATAATATACAGTACTTACTTGGTACAACAAGTACAACAATAATAATATATAGTACTTACTTGGCATAACAAGAACAACAACAATAATATACAGTACTTACTTGGCATAACAAGAACAACAACAATAATATATAGTACTTACTTGGTACAACAATAATAATATATAGTACTTACTTGGTACAACAAGTACAACAATAATAATATATAGTACTTACTTGGCATAACAAGAACAACAACAATAATATACAGTACTTACTGTGTCCTAACTTCCTGTCTTGTGAAACAAGAACAACAACACCACCTATAACACTAATAATAATAACAACAACAACAACAATACTATTACTACTGCTACTACTACTATTACTACTGCTACTAATAATAATTATAATAAATAATAATAATGATAGTCTATAGTGTACTTGCATGGCGCAAGCCTCCATGAAATGGTGTAACAATAACAATACTGCTACCACTACCACTACCACTACCACTACTACTACTACTACTGCTACTGCTATATCATGCCAACTCCCCGTGTAATGGTGGAACAACAACAACACTACTACTACTGATAATAATAGTAATAACAAGAACAAGAACAACAACTACAACAACAATACTACTACTAATGACAATAATGATAATAACAATAATGATAATCCACAGTGTACTTGCATGGTGCAAACTCCCATGAAATGGTGTAACAATAACAATACTACTATCACTACCACTTCTACTACTACTACTACTACTGCTGCTGCTACTGCTACTGATATATCATGCCAACTCCCCATGTTACGGTGGAACAACAAGAACAAGAACACTGCTACTACTACTACTACTGATAATAATAGTAATAACAAGAACAACAACAACTACAACAACATTACTACTACTATTACTACTACTAATGACAATAATGATAATAACAATAATGATAATCCATAGTGTATTTGCATGGTGCAAGCTCCAATGAAATGGTGTAACAATAACAATACTACTATCACTACCACTACCACTATATAATGCCAACTCCCCATGTAATGATGGAACAACAACAACAACACGACTACTACTACTACTAGTGATAAGAATAATAATAATAGTAATAATAATAATAATAACAGTAGTAGTAGTAATCATCATCATCATCATCATAATAACAACAAGGTTTAGTACTTACATGGCGCTAACTCATGTTGTGCAACAATAACAACAACAATGGTATTGTCTATTGCACTGAGAAGTGTATTGTCTACTGTTCCGAGTATTGTATTGTGTAGTTTTGTATTGTATTGTGTACAGTACTGAGTATTCCAGAGCACTGGGTATTGTACTATGTATTGTATAGTGTACTGAATTCTACTGTGCATTGTATTGCAAACTGCATCATACTGTGTATGAAATTATTTCGTCGGCTGCATTGTAATGTATTGCATGGCATTGCATTGTATTGAATTGCAAAGTGTTGAACTGCACTGCACTGCACTGTACTGAAATTCCATTGCATTGTATTGTAATGTTTTGTACTGTAATGTATTTTAATATATTGTACTGTATTGTATTGAATTACACTGCACTGCATTGCATTGTAATGTATTGCACTGTATTGCATTGCATTGCAATGTATTGTATTGCACTGTATTGCATTGTACTGTATTGTACTGCATT
>NC_134905.1:14429960-14439960 GCF_041734735.1 Babylonia areolata
TGATTCGAATCACGGCTCAGCCACAGATATTTTCTCTCCCCCCTCCCCACTAGACCCTGAGTGGTGGTTTGGATGCTAGTCATTCGGATGAGATGATAAACTAAGGTCCCATGTACAGCATGCACTTAGCGCTCATAAAATAACCCAGGCAACAAAAGGGTTGTTCCTGGCAAAATTCTGTAGAAAAATCCTCTTCGATAGGAAAAAAACAAATAAAACTGCACTGCAGGAAAAAATACAAAAAAATGGGTGGCGCTGTAGTGTAGCGACGCGCTCTCCCTGGGGAGAGCAGCTGGAATTTCACACAGAGAAATCTGTTGTGATGAAAAGAGAAATACAAATACAAAATACACATGACAGTGATGACATTCTCACTTGGCATACAATGCAATATGTGTGATGATGACGTTCTCACTTGACAGTCCTGGCAATGCAACGCAACGCAACGCAACGCAACACAGCACAATGCAACACAACACAACACAGCACAGCACAACACAGCACACACGACAATGACGACGACATTCTCACCTGGCAGTCCAGGCAGCCCGTCCAGACCTGCAGCACCTGGTTCACCTGGGCGACCATCCAGGCCAGGTAGACCCGGTTCACCTGGTATTCCGTCCAGACCCGGGTCCCCTTTGGGTCCTGAAAGACCTGGGAGACCTGGGAGTCCCGACTCGCCCTTGGGTCCTGCCTCACCTGGTGACAGAAAGCAACAACAATATACATCTCTCTCTCTCTCTCTCTCTCTCTCTATATATATATATATATGTGTGTGTGTGTGTGTGTGTGTGTGATTGTGTGTGTGTGTGATTGTGTGTGTGTGTGATTGTGTGTGAGTGTGTGTGTGTGTGTGTGTGATTGTGTGAGTGTGTGTGTGTGTGTGTGTGTGTGTGATTGTGTGAGTGTGTGTGTGTGTGTGTGTGTGTGATTGTGTGTGTGTGTGTGTGTGTGTGTGTGTGATTGTGTGAGTGTGTGTGTGTGTGTGTGATTGTGTGTGTGTGTGATTGTGTGTGAGTGTGTGTGTGTGTGTGTGTGAGAAAGAAAAAAAGAAAAAAATCCCATCCCCATCACAAGGTATGACAAAAATGCTTCACACACACACACACACACACACACACACACGGTGCGCACACACAAACACGCACACACACCCACTCACATGCACACACACACACCCACACACACACCCACACATACACACACACACTCACATGCACACACACACACACACACACACACACACCCATGGTGTGCACACACAAACACACTCACACGTGCACACGCACACACACACACACACACACAAACACACAAAATCCCACAAGCTCCAACAAACACGATACAAGATTTACCTCATAAAAAGGTGTCTAGATTTTTCGTGATTATTTTTCACAAGACCCCCACCCCCAAACAGAAAACAACAGCAACAACAAAACAACTAAAAACCAACAACAATCACTACAACAACAGCAACAACAACAGCAACAAGGCAAAACAACAACAACAACAAAACAACTAAAAACCAACAACAATCACTACAACAACAGCAACAAGGCAAAACAACAACAACAACAAAACAAAAAACAACAATCACTACAACAGCAGCAAAAACAACAGCAACAAGGCAAAACAACAACAACAAAACATTTTTAACAACAACAATCACTTCAAGAACAACAACAGCAACAAGGCAAAACAAAAACAATCACTACAAGAACAGCAACAACAGCAGCAACAAGGCAAAACAACAACAACAAAACAACAACAACAACGACAAAAAAACAACAACAATCACTACAAGAACAACAACAACAGCCACAGAGCAAAACAACAACAACAACAAAACAAAAAAAAACAACAACAATCACTACAAGAGCAACAACAGCAACGAGGCAAAAACAACAACAACAAGAAACAACAACAACAAATCACTACAACAACAACAACAAGAAACAACAACAACAACAGCAACAAGGCAAAAAACAACAAGAATGAAACAATAACCCCCCCCCCCCCCCAAAAAAAAGAGCAAAAAACAATCACTACAACAACAACAACAACTCACTACAAAAACAACAACAGCAAAAAGGCAAAAAAAAAAAAAAAAAAAAAAAAGCAACAACAAAAACGACAAAACAACAACAAGACAATCACTACAAGAACAACAACAACAACAACAGCAACAAGGTCAGGAACTGAACAAAACTAACTGACCAGGGATGCCAGGTAGACCAGCCAAGCCGTCGTCCCCGGGGGGTCCGTTGCGACCAGGTAAACCGCCGTCCCCCTTCGGGCCGTCGCGTCCCGGCAAACCGGGTAACCCGTCCTCCCCTACCTCCCCTTTCATGCCAGGTAAGCCAGGTAAACCGTCCAGCCCTGTGCGGCACAAGCACCACATATATACACACTCACACTCACAGGTAAAAGATGACGCAGGAAGACAGGAACGACTTGGTCATCTCATCAAAAGAATCGACAAACGCCAGGTGAAGCCAGCTAAAACAAACAGTGGACAATTACTCTACGCTTAAAAATAAAACGAACCTGCTTAAAACGTACAAAGACCTGCGTATGTGTTAAAGCACTGCTTCCTTTGTTTCTTCTTTTCCCGTCTCTCTCCTTTATACTTTCATTTTGTCCTGCCATTTTACCCTTCCTTCCTTCCATCTTTTCATGCTCCTTTATTCTGTCATGCTGTACTTTCCTTCCTTCCTTCCTTCCTTCCCTACTCTCTCCTTTATGCTTTCATTTTGTCCTGCCATTTTACCCTTCCTTCCTTCCTTCTATTCTCCTTTATTCTGTCATGTTTTACTTTCTTTCCTTCCTTCCTTCCTTCCCTCCCAACTCTCTCCTTTATGCTTTCATGTTGTCCTGCCATTTTACCCTTCCTTCCTTCCTTCCTTCCTTCTATTCTCCTTTATTCTGTCATGTTTTACTTTCTTTCCTTCCTTCCTTCCTTCCCTCCCAACTCTCTCCTTTATGCTTTCATTTTGTCCTGCCATTTTACCCTTCCTTCCTTCCTTCTATTCTCCTTTATTCTGTCATGTTTTACTTTCTTTCCTTCCTTCCTTCCTTCCCTCCCTACTCTCTCCTTTATGCTTTCATGTTGTCCTGCCATTTTACTCTTCTTTCCTTCCTTCCTTCCTTCTATTCTCCTTTATTCTGTCATGTTTTACTTTCTTTCCTTCCTTCCCTACTCTCACCTATATGCTTTCATTTTGTCTTTAAATCATTTCATCCTTCCTTCCTTCCTTCCTTCCTTTCTTCATTCCATCTTGTTGTCCTTTCACTTCTTCCAGTCCTCCTTCCTCTCTCTTTCTTACTCTCTCCTTTATTCTTTCATTTCAGCCTATCATTCCATCCATCCTTTCTTCATTTCTTTCTCGTTTGTTCCATCATTTTGCCCTTTCCTTTCATCCTCCCTTTCCTACTCTCTCCTTTATGCTTTCATTCTGTCATTCCTTTTTTTTTCATTCCCTTCTCACTCTCCTTTATTCGTTCATTTCTTCCTTCCTTCCTTCCCTTCTTCTTTATTCCATCATGTTGTCCTTTAATTTCTTCCTCACCTTCTCTCGCCTTCCTTTTTTCATTTCTTCCTTCCTTCCTTTCTTCTTTATTCCATCATGTTGTCCTTTAATTTCTTCCTCCCCTTGTCTCTCCTTCCTTCTTTCATTCCTTCCTTTCTTCTTTATTCCATCATGTTGTCCTTTAATTTCTTCCTCCCCTTCTCTCTCCTTCCTTCTTTCATTCCTTCCTTCATTTCTCTCTCTCTAGTTCTTTCAATCAATCGTCCATACCTTCCTTCATTTCTCTTTCCTTTATTCTATCATTTCATCCTTCCTTCCTTCTTTCCATCCTTCCTTCCTTCTTCTTTTTTCTCCTTCGTTCTTTCCTTCTGTCCCTCCCTCCCTTCCTTCTTTCCTTCCTTCCTTCCTCCTTTTTCTCCTTCGTTCTTTCCTACTGTCCCTCCCTTCCACGTCCTCAGACAAGACATTACCAGGTGCTCCAGGCTCTCCATCTCTCCCAGGCAGTCCGGGCTGACCGGGATTTCCACGCGGACCAGGTAACCCTTGGAGGGCCTCGCCAGGTGTGCCAGGTAAACCTGGTTCACCTGTAAAACCAAGACAGCGTCGTTATGTCAAGGATGATGATGATGATGAAAATAATAATGATGATAATAATAACTGTGATAATAGTAATACCATAAGAGGAAATGATAATCATCATAGCAGTGATAGAAGGAAAAGAAGAAGAAGATGGTAATAATTGTGATAATAGGAATATATAATAAGAAATAAAATAATAACCACGATAGTAGTAATGGAAGAAGAAGAAGAAGAATAGTAATAATGCACACACAAAAAGCAAATATGCTTGCACGAGTCGCATGGGTAGACACATAAATCCACACTCTCACTCTCTTTCACACATGCAAACACACGCATGTATGCTTGCACACACACACACACACACACACACACACACACGCACACACACAAACAACATGGAACAAAATCTGCCAGTCTGAACAGAATGGACAGAGTGTCTGTGTGCGTCTTCCTGTGGGAGATAATAATAATAATAATAATAATAATAATAACAATAATGGTACTTATATAGCGCTGAATCTTGTGCATAGACAAATCTAAGTGCTTTCGCACCAGTCATTCACACGCATGCATAACTCTAAAACTGGAGAAACTAAAGACAAGGAAGAGGCAGGGAAGGGAGGCTATTTTGGGAAGAGGTGGGTTTTAAGGCCAGACTTGAAAGAGCTGAGTGTGGAGACTTGACAAAGCGAAAGAGGAAGTTCATTCCAACTGCAAGGTCCAGAGACAGAGAAAGAATGGCGACCAACAGTCGAGAGTTTGAATCTGGAGTATGCGTAAGTGGAGTGGATCCGAAGCTGATCGTAATGAGTGAGATGGAGTGTAGAGGTGAAGGCAGCCACAGAGATAAATAGAACTGAGTGTGTTTCATGCTGTGGATGAATAGAACTGACAGAGTGTTTGTCTTTCTGTCAGAGGATGAGCAGAACTGACGAAGTGTCTGTGTTTATCCAATTGTGTATGAAATATGATCTGGTCTGTCAATGGAGTGGGTTTTTTTTCTTCTAGTTAATAGAAAAGTGTGATGCTCTTCACTAATATGTACATCAATACCATACCAGGAGGACCAGTTTCTGATGACTTGTTGGTTATATACAGTTTTCGATGTTGAGTGGTTTTTTTTTTTTTGGTTGATGTTTTCTTTTGATCATTTTCCTCCTGCTATTGCTAATGCTTCTTAACCATTAACGTTAACCTTTCATCAAATGTTTGTTGTTCTTTGTACCATGCAATATCTGAATCTAAATAATAATAACAACAACAATAATAATGATGCTCTTTGTACTATGTAATATTTGAATTTCAATAATAAAATAATAATAATAATAATAATAATAATAATGTTGTTTGTATAATGTGATATTTGAATTCTAATAATAATAATACAATGTTTTTTGTACTATGTGATATTTGAATTTTTTTTTAAGGTGAAGAAAAGAAAAAAAAAAAGTGTGGGTGTTTGATGCTGTAGACCTTACCATCCATGCCGGGCAGACCAGGCAGACCGCTGTCTCCTTTGGGTCCCACCAGACCTGGGGAGCCGGACAGACCAGGAAGTCCCTTCTCTCCACGGGGTCCCGGCAAACCTGTTGTCACACACACACACACACACACACGCACATGCACACACACACACACACACACACACACACAAACACACATTTTTATGAAAACTAGAGTAAACATTGTTGATGTTCACATACTTGCATGCTCACATACATACACACACTTACAAACATAAACACAATAGATAGAGAACTAGACAGACAGACAGACAGATAGATAGATAGATAGATAGATAGATCGATAGACAGATAGATTGATATTTCAAATCTACAAAACTTCTCCAAACGCTGTTGATGTTACACTTGGTGACTCCATCACCTTGTTAACCAAAGACCGGAAATCACAGAGACTTTCAATATATCTATTGTAAGTCTGTAAAAAGAAAATCAAACCTTTGCAATGATATACCATGTTAAACTCAGCAAACTGTGAAATGTTTCATCTGGAAAAAAACAAGCACCATGTTTGTAAGGGTTAAAAAAAAAACAAAAAAAATCACTGAGACTGAAAATGAAACTGAAAGAAAGACGCAAAGACAAAGAAAGATGGGAAAACTTGGCACACGTAAAAGACCCCATGGCAATAAGGGAGTTGTCACTGACAAAACATCAAAGTGAAATCCGCTTTAACTGGCGTGTGTGTGTCAGATGGGGGAGGCGGGGGAGGGGACTGACTGAACGACACAGGAAATAAGTGAAGAGTGCAGCGGCTCTCCCCAGGCAAAGCAAGCCTGTTGCGCAAATGACTCTACGCTCGCTTGTAAAGCGCTTGTCAGAGCTTGGTCTCGGGCCGAGGAAAGGCACCGTACAGGTATCCATACCAGCCAATCAATCAGTCAAACATCACACACACAAATCTGGCTTACCTCTGGGGCCGGGGACGCCGCTCAAACCTGGTTCTCCAGGGTTGCCCTTCATGCCCGGGAGTCCAGGTAGGCCCGATTCACCTGTGGGTGGAAAGCATCACCTGGTCACTATTTGGGAAACATCTGGCGACAGTTTGGAAAACACCTGATCACTATTGGGGAAACATCTGGCGACTGTTTGGAAAACACCTGGTCACTATTTGGGAAACACATGGCGACTGTTTGGAAAACACCTGGTCACTATTTGGGAAACACATGGCGACTGTTTGGAAAACACCTGGTCACTATTTGGGAAACACATGGCGACTGTTTGGAAAACACCTGGTCACTATTTGGGAAACATCTGATAACTGTTTGGAAAACACCTGGTAACTATTAGGAAAATATCTGATAAGGATTTGGGAAATACCTGGTAACGACTGGGGAAATACCTGGTAACTACTGGGGAAATACCAGGTAACTACTAGAAAACACTAGGTAACTGTAAGAAAACACCTGGTAACAATTGTGAAACACCCAGTAACTACTGGGTAATGCCTGGGAACTATTACAGAAACACCAGTTAAATACTGGGGAAACATCTGATAAGGACTGGGGAAATACCTGGTAATGATTGGGGAAAAACCCAGCAACTGTTCAGAAAACACCTGGTAACTATTGGGGAAACACCTGGGTAACTATTGGGGAAAAACCAGGTGACTGTAAGAAAACACCTTGAAACTACTGGGATAAACACTTGGGAACTACTGGGAAACACCTGGTAACTATAGGGGAACACCTGGTAATAATTACTAAGACAAGAAAGTGATAAACACTTAGCAGCTTGATTGTGACAACAGACAGGCGCACTCTACCTACCTTTAGGTCCAGGTAGACCTGGGAGCCCGGGCAGCCCATCGTTGCCTGGTACGCCATCAAAGCCAAGCTCTCCTTTCTCCCCCTTGAAGTTGCCTCCGTCCACACGGCCTGTGACAGACAGGTGCAGGTGAGAGGTGACCTTGTGGGTTCACTCGCACAAGCACACAGGCATGCACATACACTTACATGCATGCACGCATGCGCACACACACGCACGCACGCACACAAACACAAACATGCATGCACATACACACACACGCATGCACGCACACACCTGACCACCAACACACTCTCCCCACCCCCACCCCCCCGCCCCACACACCAAACCTCCACATAAACCGCCACAACCACACACCCCCAACCATCCACACACTCACCCACTCACCAAACCCCCAATCCCCCCCACACTTAACCGCCCACCCACCCACACACCAGCCCCCTCCAATCCCCCACACACCCAACCCCCCACACACTCACCCACACACGACCCCACACACAACCCCCCCCACACCCTCCCCTCCCAACGACCTACACACTCACCCACACACCAGCCCCCTCCCCCCACATCCACACACCCACCACCCACACACTCAACCCCACACCAACCCCCCTTACCCTCCCCACACACACCCAACCACCCACACACCCACCCACACACCAGCCCCCCTCCCCCCACACACACCCAACCACCCACACACCCACTCACACACCAGCCCCCCTCCCCCCACACACACCTAACCACCCACACACTCACCCACACACCAACCCCCCCCCACACACACCCAACCCACCCACACTCACCCACACACCAACCCCCCGCCACACCCAACCACCCACGCACACACCCAACCACCCACACACTCACCCACACATCAGCCCCCTCCCCCCCACACACACACACAACCAACCACCCACACACTCACCCACACCCACCCCCCACACAAACACACACACACACGCAGACCACACCTCAACCCACGTCTCAAAAAGTCTTCTCACCTGGCTCTCCCTTCTGCCCAGGCAGGCCGGGCAGGCCAGGTAAGCCGTTCATGCCTGGGTCACCGCGCTCCCCGGGAGGCCCTGCGATGCCGATTCCGGGTAGACCGCTCTCACCTGGGTTACCTGGCTGGCCGGGAGGTCCGGGTCGTCCGTCCAGACCTGGGTATCCCTTCTCGCCCTGTGAGGATGACAGGTGACAGACAGCCAAGACTGGTTTGAGTGTGTGTGGTGTGTTTGGCCGACAGTTTCAGTTTCAGTTTCAGTAGCTCAAGGAGGCGTCACTGTGTTTGGACAATATATCCATATACGCTACACCACATCTGCCAAGCAGATGCCTGACCAGCAGCGTAACCCAACGCGCATAGTCAGGCCTTGAGAAAGAAAATAAATAAATAGATAAAATAAAATAAAATAAAATAAAATAAAACAATTTTAAAAAGAAAGAAAAAAAAACATTAAAAAAAGAACTATTACTAATAATAATAATAATATGTATAAGACGCAAAAACTTGATGAAGTCAACTTCAGGTGTACAAAAAAAAAAAAAAAATATATATATATATAAATAAATAACTAAATAAATAACTAACTAAATGATAATAATATAATAAAAAAATGATAATAAAAAAAAAAAAATAATAAAAAATAGATAAATAATTTTTTTTTTTTTTTAATTAAAAAAGACAATGATGATAAATAAGCAAATAAATGTAAAAAAATGCAGACACACATACGCATAACAGATACGCACCAAACATGCAGTTTTACAGATATGAAAGCACAGTCAAATACACATAAACGTACATGAGCCCCAACACACACACACACACACGCACACACACACACACACACACACACGTGAGGGATGCTGCATGATCAGTGGTTTCTACACTGCAGTGGGGAAAACCATTTACAGCTTGGTCTTTTGTCAAGGACTATAACTCTCAAACTATCTGTATTTGTATTTCTTTTCATCACAACAGATTTCTCAGAGTGCATCGCCACACTACAGCACCACCCTTTTTTTTTCTTTTTTTTTTCTGTGTGCATTTTTTATGTGTTTTTCCTATCGAAGTGGATTTTTCTACAGAATTTTGCCAGGAACAATCCTTCGGTTGCCATGGTTTTTTTTTTTTTTTTACATGTGCTAAGTGCATGCTGCACACGGGACCTCTGTTTATCGTCTCATCTGAATGACTAGTGTCCAGACCACCACTCAAGGTCTAGTGGAGGGGGAGAAAATATCGGTGGCGGAGCCGTGATTCGAACCAGCACGCTCAGATTCTCTCGCTTCCTAGGCAGACGCGTTACCTCTTGGCCACCACTCACAAGGAGGCAAATTGGCACTGACTGTTAAGAGCTGCAGCCTGGGGGGCTAGCTGGCCTTAGGGAACCATCCGAACACCGACTGTCCTAAAAACCTCTTGGCCGAGCGAGTGGGGATGTAACTTGGGCAAGACACTCTCCACTATGATCAAATTCTAGCCCAAATAGTTGGGACAGCAGTTACCTCCTCTGCTGTTCTGACGGCCATAGTCGAACACGACTGACTATCATATATACATCATGTTCAGGCGTGTGGGTGTATGTTGGGATG
>NC_134905.1:14442460-14467460 GCF_041734735.1 Babylonia areolata
GTTAGACACTGTGGTGTGCTGTACTAAACTGCATCATGCTGTATTAGTGTGCGGTGCAAGTTATTGTGGATTAGTAGACACTGAATCATCCTGTTCTTTTTGTGTGCAGTATATGTTATTGTGGATGGCTAGATGCTGTATTGTGCTGTATACTCCTGTCATCCTGTATTACCGCCCCCTTTTCAGTTGAATATTCCTTCCCCTGCCACTGATTTTCACAAATGATTTCGAATTAATGATAATAATAATCACCATTATGAGAAAAAAAATCATAACGCAAATAATGACAATAATAATGATAATATCATTTATTTTCAGTCTAATATCATCATCTTAGATGAGCAGACTATAAATGAATAAAGGAACGATGCTGAATTGTGCTGAATCATCCTGTATCAGTGTGTAGTGATGGTTATTGTGGATGGTTAGACACTGTGTTGTGCTGTATCAGTGTGTAGTGATGGTTATTGTGGATGGTTAGACACTGTATTCTGCTGTAATGGCGTGCAGTGAAGGTTATTGTGGATGGTTAGACACTGTATTGTGCTGTGTCAGTGTGTAGTGATGGTTATTGTGGATGGTTAGACACTGTGTTGTGATGAATCAGTGTGCAGTGAAGGTTACTGTGGATGGTTAGACACTGTATTGTGCTGTATCAGTGTGCAGTGAAGGTTATTGTGGATGGTTAGACACTGTATTGTGCTGTATCAGTGTGCAGTGATGGTTATTGTGGATGGTTAGACACTGTGTTGTGCTGAATGGCGTGCAGTGAAGGTTACTGTGGATGGTTAGACACTGTATTGTGCTGTATCAGTGTGTGTCAATGTGCATTGATGGTTACTGTGGATGGTTAAGACACCAACCTTCGGGTCCCTGGAGCACGGTGGCTTGGGCTGGCTCTCCTTTCAGACCTCTGTCTCCCTGTAACCCTGGCAACCCCTCTGTTCCCTGCACACACATGCACATAACACACATCATTCACACATACCCACCCCCACCCACACAACCCTCCTCCCAAAACTCCCTCCCTCCCCCACAAAAAACAGGCACATAAACACACAATTACTTCAAGATAAACACCTATTTACTTTCTTGTTGGGGATAATAAATTAGTCTGCATTCCATAATCTCCATACACACTCCTCTCTTTCTTTGTTTCTTTCTTTCCTTCATTGTCTTCATTTACTTCTTCCTTCCTCCCTCCTTTTCATTTCATTCTTCCTCCTCTTTCTTTCTTTCTTCCCCCCTTTCTCCCTCCTTCTCTTTTCCATTGACAGAACTAACCAAAGGTTCTTATCTCTCTCTCTTTCTTTCCTTCCTCCCTCCCTCCCTTCCATTCCTTCCTCCCTCCCACCCCTCCCTCCCTTCCATTCCTTCCTTCCTTCCTCCCTCCCTTCCTTCCATTCCTTCCTCCCTCCCCCCTTCCATTCCTTCCTCCCTCCCCCCTTCCTCCCTCCCTCCCTCCCTTCCATTCCTTCCTCCCTCCCCCCTTCCTTCCTCCCTCCCTTCCTTCCATTCCTTCCTCCCTCCCCTCCCACCCCCTCCCTCCCTTCCATTCCTTCCTCCCTCCCCCCTTCCTTCCTCCCTCTGTCCATCCTCCCCCCTCCCTCCCTTCCATTCCTTCCCCCCTCCCTCCCTTCCTCTGTCCATCCTCCCCCCCTCCCTCCCTTCCATTCCTTCCCCCCTCCCTCCCTTCCTCTGTCCATCCTCCCTCCCTTCCTTGTCCATCCTCCCTCCCTCCCTTCCTCCCCACCTCCCTCCCTCCTCCCTTTCTTTCCTTGCCCCTCTCCTCCTCCCTCCTTCTTTCCTTGCCCTCCTCCCTTCCTCCCTCCCCCCTTCCATCCTCCCTCCCTCCCCCCCAACTCCCTCCCTTCCGTTCCTTCCCCTCCTCCCTCCCATCCTTCTGTCCATCCATCTGTTCATCCATCCTCTCTCCCTCCCTTCCTCACTCCTCACCTCCCTTTCCTTTTCTCATTGCGACAGTGACATAACATACCGGAAGGCCGGGCAGACCAGGTAGTCCCGAAGATCCATCTTCACCGGGTTCTCCTTTGAGTCCCGGAAGACCGGACAAGCCTCTCTCGCCCGGCAATCCAGGGAGACCATCCAGACCCTGTGAGCCCTTCTCTCCCTTCATTCCCGGCAGACACAGGTCACAGGGGCCGCCAGCAAGACCTGAGTTGATGACGTGAAGGTGGGCGGGTTTTATTTTTTTTTAGTCAGGTGATGTTTGTGTGTGTGTGTGTGTGTGTGTGTGTGTGTGTGTGTGTGTGTGTGTGTCTGTGTGTGTTTGTGTGTGTGTGTGTGTGTGTGTGTTTTGTGTGTGTGTTGTCACTGGCGACATCATTGTCGTCATCATCATCATCATCATCAGTATCATCACTGTCTTTTTTTTCTTTTCTTTTCTTCCTCTCCTATCTTTCTTTCCGTCCTCCCTTCATTTTCTTCACCTCTTCCTTGATACACACACATACACAACACACACACACACACACACACACACACACACCCCCCACCACATACACACACAGCTCACCTCATCATCATCATCATCATCATCATCATCATCACTGACATCATTATGATCATCATCAGAAGAACCCTCTTACCCTTCTCTCCAGGCACACCAGGCTGTCATCATCATCATCATCATCGCCATCACAACGATCATCACCAAAGCCCCCTCACCCTTCTCTCCAGGCACACCAGGCTGTCATCATCATCATCATCATCATCGCCATCACAACGATCATCACCAAAGCCCCCTCACCCTTCTCTCCAGGCACACCAGGCTGGCCGTCACGCCCGGGCAGGCCGGAGAATCCCTGGTCTCCCTTGTCGCCCTTGGGACCCGGCAGACCTGGAAGTCCCTGGGAGGAATTCCCTGGCAGACCCGGCAGACCCACAGGACCTCGCTCTCCCTTCTGCCCCGGGATCCCGTCCAGACCGGACAGACCTGGGGGACCTCGCACTCCGGGGATGCTCAGACCCGGCTCTCCTGACATACCCGGCTCTCCTTTGATTCCTGGGCGGCCGGGGAGTCCTGGCCGTCCGTCCAAACCGGGAAGTCCTGGAACAATCATGGGGAGGGAACAATGCCTTGAGAATTTTTTTCATGCTAAACAAATGTGGTACTGATACGGTCACTCGAGTTACTGCTGTTCCAAAGATTCTGTATTGACTGTTTACAATGAGCAGACACAGTGCTGCTAAGATTTTTGATGCAACTATTCAATTGACCAGGAAGTCCTGAAAAAAATCATGGGAAGGGAACAATGTGTTGAGAAATTTCTTCATGCTGAACAAACTTACTGCTGATAAGGTTACTTGTATAGCTTTTTGAATTTTTTTTATTATTATCAATATTACAATTATTATCATTATTCTTTCTTCCTAGTATCATTATAATTATCATTATCATCACAATTATCATTATTATCACCATTATATAACTTCTTCTTGTCATTATTATTACCCATATAAAAGGGAGGCCACTCTCACCTGAGGGTCCACCGTCTCCCTGCTCTCCCTTGGGTCCGTCTCTGCCCTGGGGTCCGGGCTGACCTGGCACACCTCGTCCCCCCTCAGCACCCGGAAGGCCCCGCGGTCCGTCCTGCCCCGGAAGGCCCGGCAATCCAGGGTCACCAGGCAAGCCTGCTGGTCCTGTGTAACCCCTGGGGCCTGGCTCTCCCACTGCGCCTTTTCCCTGTAAGGTAGGTGTGAGTGAGAGGTGGGTAGGTAGGTGTGAGTGTGAGGTGGGTAGGTAGGTGTGAGTGTGAGGTGGGTAGGTAGGTGTGAGTGTGAGGTGGGTAGGTAGGTGTGAGTGTGAGGTGGGTAGGTAGGTGTGAGTGTGAGGTGGGTAGGTAGGTGTGATTGTGAGGTGGGTATGGAGGTATGACTGCTAGGTTGGTGTGACTGTGAGGTGGTTAGGTAGGTGTGATTGTGAGGTGGGTATGGAGGTATGACTGCTAGGTTGGTGTGACTGTGAGGTGGGTAGGTAGGTGTGATTGTGAGGTGGGTAGGTAGGTGTGAGTGTGAGGTGGGTAGGTAGGTGTGAGTGTGTGGTGGGTAGGTAGGTGTGAGTGTGAGGTGGGTAGGTAGGTGTGATTGTGAGGTGGGTAGGTAGGTGTGATTGTGAGGTGGGTAGGTAGGTGTGAGGTGGGTAGGTAGGTGTGATTGTGAGGTGGGTAGGTAGGTGTGATTGTGAGGTGGGTAGGTAGGTGTGATTGTGAGGTGGGTAGGTAGGTGTGAGTGTGAGGTGGGTAGGTAGGTGTGAGTGTGAGGTGGGTATGAAGGTATGACTGCTAGGTAGGTGTGATTGTGAGGTGGGTAGGTAGGTGTGAGTGTGAGGTGGGTAGGTAGGTGTGAGTGTGAGGTGGGTAGGTAGGTGTGAGTGTGAGGTGGGTAGGTAGGTGTGATTGTGAGGTGGGTATGGAGGTATGACTGCTAGGTAGGTGTGATTGTGAGGTGGGTAGGTAGGTGTGATTGTGAGGTGGGTAGGTAGGTGTGAGTGTGAGGTGGGTAGGTAGGTGTGAGTGTGAGGTGGTTAGGTAGGTGTGAGTGTGAGGTGGGTAGGTAGGTGTGAGTGTGAGGTGGTTAGGTAGGTGTGAGTGTGAGGTGGGTAGGTAGGTGTGATTGTGAGGTGGTTAGGTAGGTGTGATTGTGAGGTGGGTAGGTAGGTGTGATTGTGAGGTGTGATTGTGAGGTGGGTAGGTAGGTGTGATTGTGAGGTGGGTAGGTAGGTGTGAGTGTGAGGTGGGTAGGTAGGTGTGATTGTGAGGTGGTTAGGTAGGTGTGATTGTGAGGTGGGTAGGTAGGTGTTAGGTAGGTGTGATTGTGAGGTGGGTAGGTAGGTGTGAGTGTGAGGTGGTTAGGTAGGTGTTAGGTAGGTGTGATTGTGAGGTGGGTAGGTAGGTGTGATTGTGAGGTGGGTAGGTAGGTGTGAGTGTGAGGTGGTTAGGTAGGTGTGAGTGTGAGGTGGGTAGGTAGGTGTGAGTGTGAGGTGGGTAGGTAGGTGTGATTGTGAGGTGGGTAGGTAGGTGTGATTGTGAGGTGGGTAGGTAGGTGTGATTGTTAGGTGGGTAGGTAGGTGTGATTGTGAGGTGTGATTGTGAGGTGGGTAGGTAGGTGTGATTGTGAGGTGGGTAGGTAGGTGTGAGTGTGAGGTGGGTAGGTAGGTGTGATTGTGAGGTGGTTAGGTAGGTGTGATTGTGAGGTGGGTAGGTAGGTGTTAGGTAGGTGTGATTGTGAGGTGGGTAGGTAGGTGTGAGTGTGAGGTGGTTAGGTAGGTGTTAGGTAGGTGTGATTGTGAGGTGGGTAGGTAGGTGTGATTGTGAGGTGGGTAGGCAGGTGTTAGGTAGGTGTGAGTGTGAGGTGGGTAGGTAGGTATGATTGTGAGGTGGGTAGGTAGGTGTTAGGTAGGTGTGATTGTGAGGTGGGTAGGTAGGTGTGATTGTGAGGTGGGTAGGCAGGTGTTAGGTAGGTGTGAGTGTGAGGTGGTTAGGTAGGTGTGAGTGTGAGGTGGTTAGGTAGGTGTGATTGTGAGGTGGGTAGGTAGGTGTGATTGTGAGGTGGGTAGGCAGGTGTTAGGTAGGTGTGAGTGTGAGGTGGTTAGGTAGGTGTGATTGTGAGGTGGTTAGGTAGGTGTGAGTGTGAGGTGGGTAGGTAGGTGTGATTGTGAGGTGGGTATGGAGGTATGACTGCTAGGTAGGTGTGATTGTGAGGTGGTTAGGTAGGTGTGAGTGTGAGGTGGGTAGGTAGGTGTGAGTGTGAGGTGGTTAGGTAGGTGTGATTGTGAGGTGGGTAGGTGGGTGTGATTGTGAGGTGGTTAGGTAGGTGTGAGTGTGAGGTGGTTAGGTAGGTGTGATTGTGAGGTGGGTAGGTGGGTGTGATTGTGAGGTGGGTAGGTAGGTGTGAGTGTGAGGTGGTTAGGTAGGTGTGATTGTGAGGTGGTTAGGTAGGTGTGATTGTGAGGCGGGTAGGTAGGTGTGAGTGTGAGGTGGTTAGGTAGGTGTGAGTGTGAGGTGGGTAGGTAGGTGTGATTGTGAGGTGGTTAGGTAGGTGTGATTGTGAGGTGGGTAGGTAGGTGTGATTGTGAGGTGGGTAGGTAGGTGTTAGGTAGGTGTGGTTGTGAGGTGGGTATGGAGGTATGACTGCTAGGTAGGTGTGATTGTGAGGTGGGTAGGTAGGTGTTAGGTAGGTGTGATTGTGAGGTGGGTAAGTAGGTGTGATTGTGAGGTGGTTAGGTAAGTGTGATTCAGAGTAGGTTAGGTAGGTAGGCAGGTAGAAGGGGAGTGGAAAGGTTGGTACTGTATTGTATTATGTTGGATTACATTGGACTGGACTGGACTGGATTGCATTGCATTGCACTGTATTTTACTGTACTGCATTATATTGCATTATACTGCATGGTACTGTATTGTACTGTATTGTATTGAATTGCGCTGCACTGCATTGCGTTGCATTGTTCTGCACTGCATTCGATTGTTTTGATTGGACAATGCCAACATTTGTTCAATTTTATAATCAGGTTCTCAGCAATTGGATGATGCCAACATTTGTACCATATGATAATCAGGTTCTCGGTGATTGGACAATGCTAACATTTGTTCCGTAGCATAATCAGGTTCACAGAGTCTGGACGATGCCAACATTTCCTTCACAGCCATTGGACGATGCCAACATTTCCTTCACAGCCATTGGACGATACCATCATTTCCTTCACAGTGATTGGACGATACCAACATTTCCTTCACAGCCATTGGACGATGCCAACATTTCCTTCACAGCCATTGGACGATGCCAACATTTCCTTCACAGCCATTGGACGATGCCAACATTTCCTTCACAGCGATTGGACGATGCCAACATTTCCTTCACAGCCACTGGACGACGCCATCATTTCCTTCACAGCGACTGGACGACGCCATCATTTCCTTCACAACCATTAGACGATGCTTACCCCTGGCCTTCCCGGAGGTCCCTGCGGTCCTGACGGTCCGTCCAATCCGGGTATGCCTCGTTCTCCTTTCATTCCGATCAGGCCTGGCAGACCTGGCAGTCCATCCATACCACGGTCGCCCTGCACAGAAGCACAAGAAATACTGATGACAGTAGCAATGATAATAATAATAATAATAATGATAACAACAACAACAACAATAATAAAAAGGATAATAATAATAACAATAATAATGCTGATAATGACAATAACAATTGTTATGATATCATTGAGTATGACACTATTCAATAAACATCACGTTGAGTTTTTCAGCATGCATGAGCAGGGCTCTTGCCTGGTCACAAAGTTTGGAAAGAAAGTTCAAGTTTACGTGTGTGTGTTGTTGTTTTTTAGTAACTGTTTTCAACATTTAACCTGTGTGAAGTCTGCTTTAGTTTCAGTTTCAGTTTCAGTTTCAGTCTCTCAAGGAGGTGTCACTGCGTTCGGACAAATCCATACATGCTACACCACATCTGCTAGGCAGATGCCTGACTTGCAGCAAAACCCAACGCGCTCTGTCAGGCCTCAAGTGCATGCATATACATTTTGTGTACCTATCAAACCTCAAAGCCTGTGACACAGACATCGCTTCCTGGGAAACTGATGCCCTTGACCGCTGTCGCTGGAGGATGCTGTGCTCTAGTGGCATAAAGACGTTTGAAAACAAGAGAATGCTGGCCATTAAGGAGAAGCGTGAGCGAAGGAAGCAGGGCTCAACTTCTGGAGATGTTTTCCCTTGCAACACCCGTGGGAAGTGCTACGCATCCAGAATCGGCCTCTTCTCCCATATGGGGACACACACCGACAGATAAGCCTGCCTGCCTACTCATCCGTCGGACTGACAGGAGACTCCATCACCTATCTGAGTGGATTTCTTCTATGTAACTTTGCCAGAGGGCAACACTCTCGTTGCCATGGGATTCTGGATGCGCAGCACTTCTCACAGGTGTTGCAAGGGAAAACGTCTCCAGAAGTTGAGCCCTGCTTCCTTCGCTCATGTTTCTCCTTAATAGCCAGCATTCTCTTTGTTTTCAAACGTCTTTATGCCACTAGAGCACAGCATCCTATTTCTTCTATGTAATTTTGCCAGAGGGTAACACTCTCATTGCCATGGGTTCTTTTTCAGTGCGCTATTTGCGCGCTGCAAACGGGACCTTGGTTTATCATCTCATCCAAAGAACTGACTGGATGCTCAGTTCAATTCTCCAGTCAAACCTTGGGAGAAAGGGCGCCAGCGGGATTTGAACACAGACCCTCACAGACTCTTTATTGGCAGGTGAGCGTCTTAACCATTCCGCCACCTTCCTCCTGTCCACACAGATTTACAGCAATGGTAATAATGATAAAAATAATAACTGGTATGATATCATAAGAGTACGAAACCATTTCTTTGATATCAAGTTTAGTTTTTCAGCATGTGCAGGGTTCTTGCCTCGTCATAGTCAACCAGCAGACTGCAAGGCACTTATAAATAAAGTTCCAGTTTATGTAGTGTTTTTTTTTAATGACTAGTTTTCATCACTTAACCTGTGTGTAGTCTGCTTTATAATAATAATAATAATAATTTGAATACAGATACATGAATAGACAAACTTTATTGTCTATACTTTGGTACAGAGATATCCTTTTTTGGCAGCAGCACGTGTCCAACATAATAACAAACAAATAAAATGTATGAAAAATAAAAAGACAATTTGAATGGCACCAAACAGAAATAGCTGTATACAAATAAACAAAAAAAAATAATGATAAAATATATACAAATAACAACAATGATAAAAGTACTACTTTAACTACTTCTATTTCTGCAACTACTAAATAAACATCATGGCACCGCTTGAGACTATCTTCAAAAACAGGGCAACACGTTTCACTCACAACAATCATTGACATTCTAATTAACCCTAACATCAGATAACACCAATCAGCTCACAGCACTGCTTGAGACGACCTTCAACAAAAAGGGCTACATGTCTTTCACTAGCAACACTCAATGACACACTTATCAACTCTTTCCATACGAACGGCGAAAGAGACGACATTAACAGCGTTTCACCCCAATTACCATCATCAAAATATTGCAAGCGGAAGGCTCTTATATACTGAAGACGTGAATGTTGACAAAGAATACCACAATTCTGACGACGGAAGCTAAAGGTTGGGTCATTCAGACACCCACTGGACATCCGAGGGGTTTGTGCAGAGGAGAAGAGAGGACTGGCCGTACTGAGTGAGTTAACTAATCAACACTAATGAACACCAATCAACTCACCTTCATTCCAGGGAGACCAGGATTTCCAGGAAAACCTTGTTTGCCCTGCGTTACGAAAAAGGAACATGTCGTAACTACTGGCTTGGGTGTGTGTTTCTATACCTGTCAGAAACTTAGCAACTCAACATGCACGGTATATGTGTCTCTACATCTGTCTATATAACTTAACAACACAACTTACACAGTATCGGTGTGTGTTTCTCTACCTGTCAGTGACTTTACAAAAAAACATACATTGTATATGTGTGTGTTACTATATCTGTTAATGACTTAACAAAAGAACATACATAATATATGTGTGTATATCTATATCTGTCTGTAAATTTACAACATAATGTACATGGTATATGTGTGTGTATCTATAACTGTCTATAACTTAACAACAAAACGTACATTGTGTATGTGTGTGTATCTTTATCTGTCAATAATTTAACAACAACACATACACGGTATAGGTGTCTTATCTGTCTATAAATTAACCACACAACATACTTGGAACAGGCATGTGTTTCTATGTCTGTCAGTAACTGAACAATACAACAAATATGGTATTTCTGTGTGTGTTTCTATGTCTGTCTATATATAACTTAACAAAACAAGGACACACACACACACACACACACACACACACGCACGCACATACACACTATTATCACTTCAAGTGGAAACACATTCAACTGAAGACAACATGCACACACACACACACACACACACACACACACACACACACACACACACACACACACACACACACACACACACACACACACACACACACACACACACACACACACACACACACCGACCAACAATGGCAACCTACCCGAGGTCCAGCAATTCCGGGTACTCCTTTTTCTCCCAGCATTCCTTTGGGTCCGGGTAGACCCTGAAACACCATATTTCTTCGGTTTCAAGGCGGTGCTGCTTTATGAAAGAAATAAAAGGTGGGTATAAAAAAGGGAGCAGATTCCTCATTTACATATAAGAATTCCTCATTAACATATAAGAATTCTTCATTTATATATAAGAATCAAGAATATTTAATCCTTTCACCCCTTTTGGGGCATGGAGGATATTATACTACAGCAACAGTATTTTACACCATGATTAAACATAAACAATTAAAATAAAACATAACTATCAGAAACAGAATACAAACTATATGAAACACAACATAAATGATGACAGTATTTTTCTGGTAATAAACCTCAGGATAGATCAGACTATGTTGCTCATCTTTGTAACATTACTTAAGTTCAACCAAACCGTCTAGGCTGCATGAAATAAATTACATAGAAAGTCTCTTCCAAGAAGAAAAATTCAACAATCGTTGGCCTTTTTTTTTCCCCCACTTATCGAGCCTGCCAAAGGAATGATGAATTTCAGTTCCTCAAGGAGGCATCACTGCGTTCAGACAAATCCATATACTCTACACCACATCTGCAAGGCAGATACCTGAGCGGCACCATAACCCAACGCGCTTTGTCAGGAAAGCGCATGCACATTTATTTGTTTACCTGATTATTCGTTTACCTACCTTGAGTGGATCTCTTCTACAGAATTTTGCCAGAGAACAACACTGTCATTGCCATGTTTTCTTCTTGTTTTTTTGTTTTTTTTTCAGTGCGCCAAATACATGCTGCACCTGGGACCTCGGTTTATCATTTCATCCGAATGACTTCAACGCTCAGTTTGATTATTCCAGTCAAACTTGGGAGAAAGGGCAAGGAGCGGGATTCGAACCCAGACCCTCAAGGAGTCTGTATTGGCAGATGAGCATCTTAACCATTCTGCCACCTCAGAACCTTCTTCTTTTTCTTCTTCTTCTGCATTCGAGGGCTGCAAATCCCACGTTCACTCGTATGCACACAAGTGGGCTTTTACGTGTATGACCGTTTTTACCCCGCCATGTAGGCAGCCATACTCCATTTTCGGGGGTGTGCATGCTGGGTATGTTCTTGTTTCCATAACCCACTGAACGCCGACATGGATTACGGGATCTTTAACGTGCGTATTTGATCTTCTGCTTGCATATACACACGAAGGGGGTTCAGGTACTAGCAGGTCTGCACATATGTTGACCTGGGAGATCGGAAAAATCTCCACCCTTCACCCACCAGGCACCGTCACCGTGATTCGAACCCGGGAACGCTTTAACCACTCGGCTATTGCGCCCGTCACACCTCAGAATCAAAATATTTGTATTTGTATTTGTATTTCTTTTTATCACAACAGATTTCTCTGTGTGAGATTCGGGCTGCTCTCCCCACGGAGAGCGCGTCGCTATGCTACAGCGCCACCCATTTTTTTGTATTTTTTCCTGCGTGCAGTTTTATTTGTTTTTCCTATCGCAGTGGATTTTTCTACAGAATTTTGCCAGGAACAACCCTTTTCTTGCCATGGGTTCTTTTACGTGCGCTAAGTGCATGCTGCACACGGGACCTCAGTTTATCGTCTCATCCGAATGACTAGCATCCAGACCACCACTCAAGGTCTAGTGGAGGGGGAGAAAATATTGGCGGCTGAGCCGTGATTCGAACCAGCGCGCTCAGATTCTCTAGCTTCCTAGGCGGACGCGTTACCTCTAGGCCATCACTCCACATAAATAAGAATACCTTTAAAGCGTGGTGATGTCTGTGATACATACAAATTACAAGCAAAATGATAAAAATTTGGCATACAACATACACGTAACAAAATAACACTCAACTCAGTCATAGCAAAGCAAGTCCAATAACTTTCCATCATTTAAAACACGCACATACATACGTGCACGCACACACCCGCCCATATCCAAGCACCCATGCACACTTATTGTATATTCACATGCTCACATATTCAATGAATATAGTGGTGAAATCAATATAAATTAATACTAATCTGTAAAACATACAACCAAACTTTAAACAGACATGGCATAGGAAGGAGCATCAGTTTCAGGCATGAAAACATCCATGTAAGTCATAAAAACATCAGTTACATCATCACTAGGATCAGCATCTTTATCGTAAAATTGGACATCTCAGCTCAAAATCAAGTATAAGTTAAATTAAAGAGATTAGATCACGAGTAAATTAAAGCGACAAAGTGTACATACCCTGCGACCTTGTTCACCAGGATAACCAGGCTCTCCACTATCACCCTTCATTCCCTGTGGCAAAAAACAAACAAGTGTCATCTTCAGTCTCTCTCTCTCTCTCTCTCTCTCTCTCTCTCTCTCTCTGTCTCTCTCTCAGATACCTGACAAATGCATGGACTGTTGAGAGGCTTCCATAGGTATGTATATAACATTAGCCTAAAAACAAAATGAAACCAGATAAATAAACAAAATGAACAGATATGTAAATACATTAAAATATGAAAGACGCACAGAAGGCAAATGGTTACACTGAACAAACAAGGACGATGGACTATGTTTAACATCGTACAAACATGCAAACAAACAAACAGCATTATACATACATATAAACACTTTTTAAGTACATGAAAATATGCAGAAAGGAGCACAGAAAAGAAGAAGAAAAGAAGAGAGAAAATGGACCAAAAAAACAACAAAAAAACCTATTGAACAAGACAAAGAAAATGATCATACATTTAACAAAAAGAAACACACACAAAAAAACTGCACTTAAAAATCCATTTGTACCAATAACAAAAAAACAAAAAAAAAAAAAGCCAGAATATTTCTATTTCATTTTCCTCAACCTCATTATCAATTCAAAGAAGATATCTTTTAAATTTCAATAATCATAATGATACAACAACAGCAACATTAATAATAACAACAATGTTAAGAAGAAGAAGAAGAAAGAGAAGAAGAATTTTTCACAAAACAAAAAAAATGAATGAACAAATAAAAGATCGATTTTAATAATAATCACACACACAATTTTTTTTTTTCCAAACATTTCCACAAGGCCAACTCTTCCTGCACTATATATACCCACCGGGTCACCATCTTCTCCAGGTTCTCCCCGTGGGCCCGGCGGTCCATGGATGAACTCAGTCGGGCCCTGGTCAAAGGACCCGGACAACCCTGGGGGACCTGGTTCGCCCTTGTCTCCCCTGGGGCCTTGACCTCCGCGCAGACTGACTCCGTTGGATCCCTTCTCTCCCTTCATCCCGTCCGTCCCGGGCAGGCCCTGTGTGGCAACAAGATGAAATAAAATGGTGTGGCTGCTGGACCATGAAAAAACGAAGTTAAAAAATATCATAGTATGTGGTGTAAAAAAAAAAAAAAAAAAAAAATCAAAGGGCACCTTTTGAAGAAGATAAAACGATGTTTCGACTCTTTCTAGACAAAAACAAGGCTTTGAGTCTTACACACACACACACACACACAGATTTTAAGAAAGAAACAACAGACACATAAATATATATGCAGACAAAAAAACAACAAAAAACACGGACACACACACACACACACACACACATTTTAAGAAAGAAACAACAACAGACACACAGACATATATGCAGACAAAAAAACAACAAAAACATGGACACACACACACACACACACACACACACAAGAGAACAAATAAAACAACAACAACAACCAGAGAGCATGAAAAAAACAACCAAGGGTAAGAGACACAAGAAAAATTTGTCAGTTAAAACCGAGAAAGTGAGACAACAGATAACAGTGAGAGAAAGATGGTAACAGAGCCACAGATAAACAGACAACAGGAACAACAACAACAAAAAAGATAAGAAGAAAACGAAGAATAAGAAGAACAACAATAATAATAATGATAATAACAATTAAACACACACAAAAAAACTCATGAAAACTTTTTTCTCTCACATCGATTCCAGGCAAGCCAGGTTCTCCTTTGGGTCCAATAGGTCCATCAGCTCCAGGGGCTCCCTGATAAACATGGCATACATTACAAACATTCCTCGCGAAAAAAAAAAAATCACTCCACTGACTTCCATGACAGTGGACAAAAAAAAAAAAGAAAAAAAAAAGGAAAAGAAAAAAGCAAAAAAGCAATTCCCTCAATCTTCATGACACAAGTGTTGGTTTGATTAAACAAATATTCATTCAGGCAATGCACACTACAAACAAAAAAATACAAAATAAAAAAAAAACAGTTCCCTCAATCCCTTCTGGATCACAAGTGTTGGTTTGATTAAACAAATATTCATTCAGGCAATGCACACTACAAACAAAAAAAGAAAAGAAAAAAAAACAAAAACAATTCCCTCAATCCTCATGACACATGTGTTGGTTTAATTAAACAAATATTTATTCAGGCAATACACACTACAAACAAAACAAAACAAACAAACAAAAAAAGCAATCCCCTCAATCATCAGGATACAAGTGTTGGTTTTGTCAAACTTTTTTTTTTCTTTTCAGAAAACATCTTAAACATGCACACATAAACTGCAGTGCAATAACAGCTTATAATTATCACTCTTCAACCAAGAGGGGCATCACAGTCTTGAGAACACATTGATACACCAACCTGACTTACTTGTCAGTGACTTGGGAGTGTACGGAAAACACAAAACCTTTTGTTTGTTTGTTCTCAGAAAAGAATTTTGCTTGTACAAAGGAATACAAAGCTTGTCAGTAACTTGGAGTGTACGGAAAACACAAAAACTTTTTGTTTGTTTGTTCTGAGAAAAGAATTTTGCTTGTTCAAAGGAATACAAACTTGTCAGTAACTTGGAGTGTACGGAAAACACAAAAACTTTTGTTTGTTTGTTCTCAGAAAGGAATTTTGCTTGTACAAAGGAATACAAAGCTTGTCAGTGACTTGGGAGTGTACGGAAAACACAAAACCTTTTGTTTGTTTGTTCTCAGAAAAGAATTTTGCTTGTACAAAGGAATACAAAGCTTGTCAGTGACTTGGGAGTGTATGGAAACACAAAAACTTTTGTTTGTTTGTTCTCAGAAAAGAATTTTGCTTGTACAAAGGAATACAAAGCTTGTCAGTGACTTGGGAGTGTACGGAAAACACAAAAACTTTTGTTTGTTTGTTCTCAGAAAAGAATTTTGCTTGTACAAAGGAATACAAAGCTTGTCAGTAACTTGGAGTGTACGGAAAACACAAAAACTTTTGTTTGTTTGTTCTCAGAAAGGAATTTTGCTTGTTCAAAGGAATACAAACTTGTCAGTAACTTGGAGTGTATGGAAACACAAAACCTTTTGTTTGTTTGTTCTCAGAAAAGAATTTTGCTTGTACAAAGGAATACAAAGCTTGTCAGTGACTTGGGAGTGTATGGAAACACAAAACCTTTTGTTTGTTTGTTCTCAGAAAAGAATTTTGCTTGTACAAAGGAATACAAAGCTTGTCAGTGACTTGGGAGTGTATGGAAACACAAAACCTTTTGTTTGTTTGTTCTCAGAAAAGAATTTTGCTTGTACAAAGGAATACAAAGCTTGTCAGTGACTTGGGAGTGTATGGAAACACAAAACCTTTTGTTTGTTTGTTCTCAGAAAAGAATTTTGCTTGTACAAAGGAATACAAAGCTTGTCAGTAACTTGGAGTGTATGGAAACACAAAACCTTTTGTTTGTTTGTTCTCAGAAAGGAATTTTGCTTGCACAAAGGAATTTGTGTACAAGCTAGTCAGTAACTTGGAGTGTACTGGAAACACAAAACCTTTTGTTTGTTTGTTCTCAGAAAAGAATTTTGCTTGTACAAAGGAATACAAAGCTTGTCAGTGACTTGGGAGTGTATGGAAACACAAAACCTTTTGTTTGTTTGTTCTCAGAAAGGAATTTTGCTTGTACAAAGGAATTTGTGTACAAGCTAGTCAGTAACTTGGAGTGTACGGAAAACACAAAAACTTTTGTTTGTTCTGAGAAAGAAATTTTGCTTGTACAAAGGAATACAAACTTGTCAGTAACTCAGAGTCTACAGAAAACACAAAACCTTTTGTTTGTCAGTTCTGGGAATGGGATTTTGCATACACAAAGGAATAAGCTTATCAGTAACTTGGAGCATTGGGAAACACAAAACCATTTGTTTGTTGGCTCTGAGAGTGGGAATTTACTTATGAAAAGAAATGCAAGTTTGTGTTTTGTTGGAAGCAGATTGTATGCAGGGGAAGAAAATGAAGAAAGAAAGAAAAAAAAAAAGTGGAAGAGGAGGAAGGTGAATAAAGTGAGTAGAAAATGGACTAGAAAACCTACTTAATAAGAAGAAAAAAAAGGGGGTGGGGGTAACTGGAAGGTTGGATACTTCTCTCCCCCTCCCCCCTCATCCCCCACACTAAGCAGAGCAGAAAGCTTTTTTTTTTTTTTAATTTAAAAAAAAGATTTTTCATTCTGCCAAAGTAAAGAAATATATTTTTTAAAGGATCAATGTTGATAAGCAGAACAACTGCAACAGTCATTTATAATTCTCTGCATGTTTGTCATACAATTCGTGAAAGTTAACTCTGTGTGTGTGTGTGTGAGTGTGTGTGCATGCGTGTCTATGTCTGTGTGACTATGTGTGTGTCTCTCTCTCTGTCTGTTTGTCTGTGTGTGTGGGTGTATGTGTGTCTGCGTGTGTCTGTGTGTTTGTGTGTGTGGCTGTGTCTGCATCAGTGTATGCGAGTGTGTGCATGCCCCTTTGTGTGAATACTCATGTATGTGTATTTGTGCACAGGAAGACTGACATACAGACAGGCAGACAGTCAGACAGACAGACCGACAGAAAAACACAGCTCTCACTTACAGGTAAGCCAGGGAATCCTGAAGGACCTTGTTCTCCCTGAAAAAAAGCCATCATAAACATTATCATCATCGTCATAAAAATCCTCATCACCAGCATGATCATCATCCAACAAAATCATCGTCATTACTGTTGTCATCGTCGTCATCATCACCACCACCACCACCACCACCACCACCATCGGTGTCATCATCAAAATCATTGTTGTCATGATCACTGTCATGGTCATCTCCTCCACCACCGGCATAATCATCACCATCATCATCATCATCACCACCATCATCATCAACTTATCATTTTCACTCCGTACCTTCAAAAGGTTTCTTCCTCTCTTCTTTCTTTGTTCGTGGGCTGCAGCTCTCACGTTCACTCGTATGTACACGAGTGGGCTTTTACGTGTATGACCGTTTTTACCCCCGCCTTGTAGGCAGCCATACTCTGTTTTCGGGGGGTTAAAAAAAAAAGGTTTAAAGGTTGTGTAGGTCCCCTAACCTTTTATGACCATTGTGTCAAGGCGAGGCCTAAACTTCTACTTCGCCCATTTTTATTAAATCTTCCCCAATGATGGACGTCAGGTGTCCATTCACACATTCAGAATAAACAGCCTTTCCCAGGGATACACAGCTACAGAAACCTGATCACTGGTTCACAAGGAACGGAAATCAAACGCCTCTTCTCCACTCTGGGTGGGACGCTCACTCAGTCTGGCTCCGCGACTAGGCTATTACTGTCGTCAGTAGGGGGCTTAGTAGGTGGTGTCCTAAGAACGATAAATCAGAAGAAAAAAAAACCCACTACTGAACACCACCGAAGTGACTCAGCAGCAGTGCAGGGTCTACTCTGGTGTGTGGCCTCCTGGTGACCTAACATCGATGATTCCCTGTGGACTGCCGATGCTGGGACTGTGACAGTCCTGGGTGTGGCTGTGTATAGGGGACTCAGAATGAGCGGCGTGGGAGTAATGCCACTGAAATGGTGCGCACACACACACACACACACACACACACACACACACACACACACACACACACAGAGGCATATTCCTAATTGCTCAAACTCACTCTCAAACTCTCTCTCTCTCTGACACAAACAGAACCCCCCCCCTCCCCTCCACACACACACACACACACAAGTATGCAAACACCATCCCACCATACCCCCATGACACACCACCCTTCACACAAACCCCCACCCCTAACAATCCCTGTCTACACCCCTCTCCCACCCACCCCCACCCCATTACACACCACCCTTCACACAAACCCCCACCCCCAACAACCCCTGTCTACACCCCTCCTCCCACCCACATCCACCCCATCACACACCACCCTTCACAAAAACCCCCACCCCCAACAACCCCTGTCTACACCCCTCCTCCCACCCACCCCCACCCCATCACACACCACCCTTCACACAAACCCCCACCCCCAACAACCCCTGTCTACACCCCTCTCCCACCCACATCCACCCCATCACACACCACCCTTCACACAAACCCCCACCCCCAACAACCCCTGTCTACACCCCTCCTCCCACCCACCCCCACCCCATCACACACCACCCTTCAAACAAACCCCCACCCCTACCACCAACCACCACCACCACCCACCACCACCCACCACCAACAACCACCACCACCAACAACCACCACCACCACCACCACCACCAACCACCACCACCACCACCACACAAACTCTCCGACAGTGACCGCGAGGCCAGCAATGGATCGGGAAGTGACCGAACCTTCTGTCCCTTGACCAGCGGCATGCCCAGGGCCGCGTCACCCTTGGCTCCCTTGGGGCCGGGTGTGCCGGGTCTGCCCTCCAAGCCGGGTAGACCAGGTAAGCCGGGTGAGCCAGGGTCTCCCTGCAAGAGTCACAGGTCACTATAGCATCGACGATAACAACTATAATAACAAAAACCATAACATCATCGTCATCTGTTGTTGTTGTTTTTCCAAAACAGCAAGAACATCATCATCATCTGTTGTTTTTTTCCAAAACAGCAAGAAAATCATCATCATCTGTTGTTGTTTTTCCAAAACAGCAAGAAAACCATCATCATCTGTTGTTGTTTTTCCAAAACAGCAAGAACATCATCATCATCTGTTGTTGTTTTTTCCAAAACAGCAAAAACATCATCATCATCTGTTGTTTTCCAAAACAGCAAAAACATCATCATCATCTGTTGTTTTCCAAAACAGCAAGAACATCATCATCATCTGTTGTTGTTTTCAAAAACAGCAAGAACATCATCATCATCTGTTGTTTTTTCCAAAACAGCAAGAACATCATCATCATCTGTTGTTTTCCAAAACAGCAAGAACATCATCATCATCTGTTGTTTTTTTCCAAAACAGCAAGAACATCATCATCATCTGTTGTTTTTTCCTGAGTGTTGTGTTGTGTTGTGTGTTGTGTTGTGTGTTGTGTTGTGTTGTGTTGTGTGTTGTGTTGTGTTGTGTTGTGTTGTGTTGTTGTGTTGTGTTGTGTTGTGTTGTGTTGTGTTGTTGTGTTGTGTTGTGTTGTGTGTTGTGTTGTGTTGTGTGTTTGGAGGTGAGGGGAGAGATAGAGAGAGAGACAGGGGGGGGGGTTAGAAAGAATGAGAGAGAGAAATAGACATGGAGAGACAAGGAGAGGATATGGACAGAGAGAGAGAGAGAGAGAGAAGAGAGAGACAGGGGGAAGGTGGGGGGAAGGGGGGGGGAGAGAATAGGAGAGAGAAATAGGTAGGGAGAAAGAGAGAGAGAGAGTGTGTGTGTGTGTGTGAGTGAGTGTGTGTGTGTGTGTGTGTTTGTGTGTGTGGGGGAGAGAGAGAGAGAGAGACAGAGACAGAGACAGAGAGATATCAGTGTGTGAAGGATTACAAACCGATAAACAACAACAACAACAACAAAAAACAAAAAAAAACCCATTAAAAAAACAGCCAATACTTGAATGGTTCACAACACTCATGAATCAAACACAATGTGAAATTCTCAAAATGCATAAACACACACACACACACACACATATTATCAACAAACAAACAAACAAACAAAAATCCCACTCATCGTCACCTACACCACAGGAGGCAACCATTTCTGGTTGACCTGCAAGTCTGGCAGCTAGCAGACATCAGTGCACCAAGACACATCTCTCAGTTTCAGTTTCAGTTTCTCAAGGAGGTGTCACTGTAATTGGACAAATCCGTAATTGCTACACCACACCTGCTAAGCAGATACCTGACAGCGGCTCGACCCAACGCATTTTGTCAGGCCTTGAGTGCATGCTTCTTCTTCTTTTGCCTTCACTCGTATGCACACCAGTGGGCTTTTATGTGTATGACCGTTTTTACCCCGCCATGTAGGCAGCCATACTCCGTTTTCAGGGGGGGGTGCATGCTGGGTATGTTCTCGTTTCCATAACCCACCGAACGCTGACATGGATTACAGGATCTTTAACGTGCCTATTTGATCTTCTGCTTGCATATACACACGAAGGGGGTTCAGGCACTAGCAAGTCTGCACATATGTTGACCTGGGAGATCGTAAAAAATCTCCACCCTTTACCCACCAGGCGCCATCACCATGATTCGAACCCGGGACCCTCAGATTGACAGTCCAACGCTTTAACCACTCAGCTACTGCGCCCGTCGAGTGCATGCATATATTTGTGCACCTGTCAGAGTGGACTTCCCTTACAAAATTTTGTACCAGGGCAACCCTTTTCTTGCCGTGGGTTCTTTTACAGTGTGCCGAGTGCCTGCTGCATGTGGGACCTCGGTTCATGGTCTCAACCGAATGACTTGACGCTCACTTTGATTTTCCAGTTAAACTTGGGAGAAAGGGCTGAGAACGGGATCTGAACCCAGGCCCTCACGGACACTGTAGTATTGGCAGATAAGTGACTCTTAACCATTCAGCCACCTTGCTCCTTCATCTGTCGGAGCCTGCCTGTGTGCTGGTAGCTGGCCAGAAACAGCGGGAGAAAAGGGCAGGAGAAGGATTCGAGCCCAGACCCTCACTAACACTGTATGGGCAGATGAAGCATCTTAACCATTCAGCCACCTTGCTCCTCAATCTCTCAGAGCCTGGCCAGAAGCAGAGGGAGAAAAGGGCGAGAGCAGGATTCGAACCCAGACCCTAAAGGACACTCCAGTGCTGGCAGATAAGCATCTTAACCATTCAGCCACTTTGCTCCTCAACCTCTGGGAGCCTGTGTGCTGGAAGCCAGCCAGAAGCAGACTCAGCAGTGCAGGTTGGGGACAAGGGGGGGCTGGGGGGGGGGGGGCAGATGGGCTGTGGGGCGGGGAGGGGAGATAAGATAAAGGGGAGGAGGACATGCCTGATTGAACTTCACGGATGGTTTGTCAGCTCTGCCTGCCATCCTATTCAGCTCCCTCCACCCTCCCTCCACCTCCACCCCTTGTACGCCCCTCTCCCTACACATTACTTTTTTTTTCTCTCTCTCTCTCTCTCCTTTCTTCCTTCCTTCCTTCTGTCACTACCTTCCTCCCCTTCCTTCTTCCTCCTTCCCTCCTTCCTTCCTTTCCCTTCCCCCTACTTCCTTCCTTCCTTCTGTCACTACCTTCCTCCCCTTCCTTCTTCCTCCTTCCCTCCTTCCTTCCTCCCTCCCTCCCTATTTCCCACCCTTCCCTCCTTCCTTCCTTTCCCTTCCCCCTACTTCCTTTCTTCCTTCCTTCTCTTCTTTCTCCCTTCCTTCCTTCCTATTTCCCTCCCTCCTTCCCTCCTTCCTTCTTTCCTCGACTCTTTCCTGCCTTTCCCTTCCCCCTCCCTCCTTCCTCTCTATTTCCTTCCTTCCCTCCTTCCTTTCCTTCCTTCCATCCTTCCTCCCTCCCTTCTCTTCTTTCTCCCTTCCTTCCTTCCTATTTCCCTCCCTCCTTCCTTCCTTCCTCCCAGCTGGCCTATACTACCACTATCCACTGATTCCCTGGCAAAACCCTGCAGACTGATATATATATATATATATATATATATATATATATATATGTATGTATGTATCCTCTGTTGCTAGCGCCAGGTGTGGGTGGGTAGGGGGTGTAGGGGGCGGAAGTGGGGTGGGAGGGAGAGGGGGGGGGGTCTGATTGCTGCTGGATCAAAGGGTGGGTTCGAATCTTTTAGCCTGAAGATATTCTGGTCTGTGTGTGTGTGTGTGTGTGTGTGTGTGTGTGTCTGTTTGTTTGGTCTGTCTGTCTGCCTGCCTGTCTGTCTCTTTCTCTCTGCTTCTTTCCCTCCCTTGGGTTTACTTATCACCCTTTCTGTGTGTGTGTGTGTGTGTGTGTGTGTGCGTGTGTGTCTGTTTCTCCCTCTCTCTCCCTCTCTCTATCGCTCTCTATCTTTTACACACACACACAAACACACACACACACACACACACACAAACACACACACTAATATCAAAAGACATTCAACTAACAAAAAAATAAATAAATAAAATATTAAAAATATATAAATATATATATATATAAATTTTCAAAAAATATATTAATAATAATAAATATAAAAACAAAACCATAACACAACACCAGAAGAAACCCCAGTAAACCCACTGCACAAACATGTCCGTCTCTTGCCTGTGTGCTGTTAACAACCGCATCAAGAAACCGCTCACACACACACACATACACAAACACATTTGTAACACTTCTGTGCTTAAACACATCAGTCTTTTACCTATGTGCTGTTACAACTGCGTCATGAAAGTGCTCACACACACACATGCACACACACACTCAACATACTTGTAACACTACTACGTTCTTACAGTCTCTTACCTGTGTGCCTTTACAACCATGTCAAGAAAAGCATGTGCGCACAAACGCGCGCGCACACACACACACACACACACACACTTGTAACACTATGTTTAAACGCAGCGATCTCTTACCTGTGTGCCATTTCAACCGCGTCAAGAAAGCGTGCACGTGCGCGCACGCGCACACACACACACACATTTGTAACACTTCTATGTTTAGGCATATCAGTCTCTTACCTGTGTGCCGTTACAGCCGTCAAGACCGGGTGGACCTCTGGGGCCGGCAGATCCGGGAAAACCCTGAATAATCATTATCATCATCATTATTATTATTGTTATCATCATCACTATCATCATCATTATCATCATCATCATCATAATTATCATCATCATATCATCACAATTATTATCAACACCACAGTTATCATCATCATAAACATCATAATCACAATCATCTTAAATAGCATATCTATATGGTTCTTTCAAACCTATAAAAGACTTTACAATAAAATGTCATTCAATCACACCCACATACACTCCTCCCCCCCTCCCCTACTCACACACCTCACTCACACACACACACACCTCAAACACACACACACACACACACACCTCACTCACACACATACACACCTCACTCACACACACACACACACACACACACACACACGCACACACACACACACACACACACACACACACCTCACTCACACACACACACACCTCACTCACACACACACACACCTCAAACACACACACACACACACACACACACACACACACACACACACACACACGGCAGAACCCTGAGCATCATGACCAGCAGTTATTACCTGTGATTGTCACCAGAGATACTTCTACAACAACCAATATAATAAGATACTTTCAAATGGTTAATGCCTGTTTTTTTAATCACAAATATTTTCCACTATCTTTTTATTTCTAACAACCAGCAATCATTACTTTTTACTATTACCACTGATATTTCTTTATAAACAATCAATATTAGTCTACATAATGAAGGATATTTTTTTCCCTTACAATAAACACCTGTCTGTAATACCAGTCCTTTTAACTCTCTCCATACGAACGGCGAAAGAGACGACGTTAACAGCGTTTCTCCCCAATTACCACCATCAAAATATTACAAGCGGAAGGCTCTTACACTGAAGAGGTGAATGCTGACAAAGAATACCACAATTCTGATGACGGAAGCTAAAGGTTGGGTCATTCAGACACCCACTGGACATCCGAGGGGTCTGTGTAGAGGAGAAGAGAGGACTGGCCGTACTGAGTGAGTTAATCATAGTTTTTTAACACTAACCACCAACAATTATGTAACTTATACTGAACAGTCAGTACTCTTTTAAGTTGTGAAACGTGCAGGTGTGATTGCAAAATATAACATCTCAGGTAGTAATAAAGAGGACAGTGTCAGGGGGATACTCACAGGAATACCGTTGATACCGGGGAAGCCTGGAACGCCCATCTTACCCTGTGGAAAAGAAAATGAAACCATCATTGTATGTTGTCAGTTTATCCTCTCAGACTCCCCACATGCCCCCCAACCACACACACACACACACACACACACACACACACACACACACAATCATGCACGCACGCATGCAAACATGCATGCACACATACACACAGAGCTACACTCCTCCCCACTCACTTCAACATATGCACACTTTCATGCATGCACGCACACACACACACACACACACATACACACATACACACAGAGCTACACTCCCCACTCACTTCAACATATGCATACTTTCACACAAACACACACACACACACACATACACGCATGCATGCACACACAGAAAGCAACACACCCCACTCACATCACCATAAGCACACTTTCACACACACACACACACACACACACACACACACACACACACACACACACAGTCATACACATACACACACACACACACACATACACGCATGCATGCACACACAGAAAGCAACACACCCCACTCACATCACCATAAGCACACTTTCACACACACACACACACACACACACACACACACACACACACACACACACACAGTCATACACATACACACACACACACACACACATACACACATTCATATTCATTTACACATACATAGACACACATATGCACACACACACTCACACATATGCACACACATGAATACACACACACACATGACACACTCACACACACACACAGGCGCGCGCGTGCACGTGCGCGCACACACGCATGCACACACGCATGCATGCACACACACATGTATGCATGAACACATAAACAT
>NC_134905.1:14472460-14482460 GCF_041734735.1 Babylonia areolata
AAAATTCCTCCATATATATATATATATATATATATATACACATAAAAGTCCATTCGTACGCTCTCTCTCTCTCTCTCTGAATGTCTGTCATTCTGTCTCACTCTCTCACTCACATTCCCCCCCCCCCCCCCTTTCTCCTCACCTCTCTCTCTCTCTCCCCTCCCTCACTCGCACGCATGCACTCACACACACATACGTATACACACACCAAAAACAACAAATTATACCCAACAATTCTTTTCGCAGTTCGTAGTCATGATTGTTTTCAAGAAATGGGGCGAAAATCCTGCAGCAGAACCACCCCCCCTTCCCCCCTCCCCACCCCCCCACCAGCTAAAGTGACGGCGACGGGTGAGGGAGGGAGGATGGGCGATAGCTGAGAAACGTAAAAACAATGCCGGATACATCTACGTGTTTTTGTTTTGTTTTTCCCCTGATATACTGCGACAACACACACACACACACACACACACACACACACACACACACAGAGAGAGAGAGAGAGAGAGAGAACAAAGCACACGCACAAAAAAAAAACAACCAACCAAACAAACAAACACGCATCTGTTTTGCACAAATCACAAGAGCAGCTACAAACAATTTCAAGTATTTACATGGTGTAAAAAAAAAAATTAAAAAAAAGTTCCGTCTTATCACAAAAGAAAAAAAGAAAGAGTCTCCCATCCCTCCCACCCCTCACCTCCCCCCCCTCCTCCCCACATCCCCCTCCCTCTCCTTGCATGAAACTGACAGTCGGATGTCTGCATTTTCATGGAACATCGGATGTGGAGTGGATGGATTAGGATGGGGGTGAGGTGGCTGGGTGGGTGGGTAGAGGATGATGTGTGTGGGGGAAATCCCACACCCACACAACTGATGGATTGTGTGCCCCCTCTCTCTCTACTCCTGACGCTTGTTGACCGCCTCGTATCACCACTGGAAAGCGCACACGCACGCACGCACGCACGCACACACACACACACATACATACACTCACAAACTGTTCACACACACACACACACACACACACACACACACACACACACACACTACTGGAAGCGCACACGCAGGCGCGCACACAGACACACACACACACACACACACACACACACACAAACTGTTAACTCACACACGACTTCTCTTTTACGAAGTCCTTTAAGTAATTTCATGTAATTGTATTTAGATTTTGGGTTGTTGTTTTTTCAAATTTCACCCACATTTCACCCTCATTTGCCCAGTTTCCCCCAACCCTTCATTCATTCACATCTCCCACCTCTTCTAACCGATAATACTCAAATAATACGTATTCATAAATACTTTAACAAAATGTCTTCAATCACCGATTTGTGTGACGGGACATAAAACAAAATTCCTCCTCCTCCTCACACACACACACACACACACACACACACACACACACACACACACACAAGTATTTCAAAGAGAACAACTACTCTGCAGATGGTTTTTCGAAAGTTATTTCTGACGAGGCTCTTGTGGTCGAACTTTCACAGGCATTAGTTCATAGCCCTATCTCTCCATTCCTTCAATGTTCTTCAGAATTGTGTTACCTCACTCAGTACGGCCAGTCCTCTCATCTCCTCTACACAGACCCCTCGGATGTCCTGTGGGTGTCTGAATGACCCAACCTTTAGCTTCCGTCGTCAGAATTGTGATATTCTTTGTCAACATTCACCTCTTCAGTATAAGAGCCTTCCGCTTGCAATATTTTGATGATGGTAATTGGGGTGAAACGCTGTTAACGTCGTCTCTTTCGCCGTTCGTATGGAAAGAGTTAATGGTTTCTGATTATTATCATTATTCAACTGTTACTGTTAAATGTCATTGCATGTTAGGTATGCATTTTTGGTAGATTTCTACCTTTTCTGTTTTTCTTTCCCCCCCCACCCCCTCCCACCCCTCATCCCCTGTTTTTTGGGGGTGTTTTTTTTTGTTTGTTTGTTTTTAAATCGTCTAATATCACTGAGAGTGAAAAGACGCTAAAGAACGAACGAACGAGCGAACGAACACACACACACACACACACAAAGAGAGAGACACAGAGAGAGAAAGAGCGACAGACAGACAGACAGAGACAGAGAGAGAGATATAGAGACAAGGAGGCACACATACAGAGAGAGAGAGAGAGAGAGAGAGAGAGAGAGAGAGAGAAGATATACGAGGAGCAGGGAAAATAAGAAGACTGCTGAATTATTAGGCTGGTGCCGGCGATCCACATTAAAACCTCCACACATCAGTCCTGGGGGGGGGAGGAGAAGGGGGGGGGCGGAGGAGAAGGGAGGAGGAGGGAGGGGTGGAGGGAGGAGGGGGTGATTCTGGTAGTGGTTGGAACGCAACGATAGAGAGCAAACTCACAACAGACCGCCCACCTTCATCATTACCCTGTCCTGTCTCCCTACCCCCCACTCACCGCCCCTCCCCCCCCCCCAGCCCTCCCTCCCCCCCGGGATCTTTTCCCCCATTCCCCCCAGAGCACACATACACACGACCCCCCCACACACACACACACTTCTTCCAGTAGCCCTCCCCCCCCCCCCCAAACCCCTCCGTCCTCATGTTAAGTCACGTTGAGCTGAGCCAGATTGTGAGCACATGCAGGAGCGAGTTGAAGGAGGACTCTCTCCCTCTCTCTCCCTCTCTTTCTTTTCTTTTTTTTTTTTTTTTTTCTATAGACAGGGAGGAGGGGGCGGGGTTGTTGGGGGAGTCGACAGGACACGTTTCTGGTAAAAAGACACGCAATCCCCCCCCCCCCCCCCCCCCCACCCCCCGCCCCGGTAAAAATATAGCACAGGAGAGGGACACCGTGTGTGCTTCAGTGAAGTCTGAAAACTGGCCATGATAACCCTGCCGTGTTGGAAATGTTTCTGATACGGAGCTAAGTCCGCCATATTTATTGTATTTCCTACACGGGTTTGATTTTTTAAAACGACATCAGATTAAAGTTAGAATCAGTGTTCCCAAAAACGTACATATGTGCGTAAATGACGCACAGATTTACAACTTTGACGCACAAAATTTTTACCCTGTGCGTCAATGTGACGCACACTTTTTCCTGAAACTAACAAGCATCTTACGGCGAAGCACGCATCGTGGGCCTAAGCTTAGGCTAGTGCATAGCAGACGAAACTGAGCTGGCCAAAAACGTGTTAGAGTAACTTCCCTTGTCGATGCAGGCAAACGCTGTTGTGTGTTCATTAGTAGTGAGTATGGTTATGTGCTCATTATAAGTAGTTGACTGTGTTTTCATTGTATTCAAGCATTTCGAATGTCCTTGTTTGGAGAAGGTGTGGGTTTCTTTTCATTTTCATTGTACAATTGTCTTCATTGATTTTTTGTATGTTTTCCTGTTGACCCTCAGAAATGTGACAATGACCCTCAAAAATTCCAGTCAAAGGGTCACAGTGACCCTAAAAAAAATTAGGCCCATTGGGAACACTGTAGAATCTATCAATCTATCTATCGGTCTAATATATCTCACACTCTCTCTCCAGTTACATAATTATACACACAATGGCCCTTATACTTACCGCCATATTTATCGTATTTCCAACACGCGTTTGATTTTCAAAAAACAAAAATCAGATAGAAGTTAGTGTCTATTAATCTATCAGCATACTCTCTCTCTCTCTCTCCAAATTCAAGAACATTTCATCCCGTTTCAACCCTTTTGGGGCGTGGAGGATATTATATCACTGCAATTGTATTTTACACCAAAATTAAACATAAACAATTTAAAAAAAACATAACTATCAGAAACAGAATACAAACTATATGGAAACACAACATAAATGATGACAGTGTTTTTCTGGTAATAAACCTCAGGATAAATCAGACTACGTTGCTCATCTTTGCAACATTACTTAATTAAGTTCAACCAAACTGTCTTGGCTGCATTGAATAAATTACACAGAAAGCCTCTTCTAACAAGAAAAATTAAACAATCGTTGACCTTTTTTTCGCTGACGTTGTATTGCAACGATCTCTTCTGAATCTTTCTTCAGCAGAATAAGTCTAAATTTGTTTGTTTGGGGTTTTTTTTCATCGTCTTTTTTTTTTAAATAAAAAATTACAAGTCCTACGTCATAACCATGTAATACGTCATTTACTTAAATGAGGTCATATGAGTCATCATGTAAACATTTGTTGTCCTTTCAGCATCAATGATCTGAAGTAGATGACTCCTTTGTGCAGCAGCCCACAACAACCTCCAGCAACACCTGAGACTACACAAAAGGACTATGCACACCCCAGCGCACAGCAACAATGTGATTAAACAGTATAATCGTTAACTTTTTTTGTTTACGACTTGGTGAATGTATGTTATTGTTAACAATGGTACAGTCATGTGGTACATACATACACACACAATGGCCCACGCTTGCTGTCTTTTGAGAGGATAATCCTTTCACATCCCCGGCCACCACCACCACCCCCACCCCCCCCCCCCCCCCCCCCCCCCCCCACGTCCCCCCCTCTTGCGAGCACATGTTATTCTCCTTTACCATAGGTCTTTTTTTTTCCCTTCTTGTAATCAAAACGTTTACACACACACACACACACACACACACACACACACACACACACACACACACACACGGAGATGGAGAGAGAGACAGACTGAGATAGACAGAGACAGACAGACAGATAGAGAGAGACAGACAGAGAGAGAGAGACAGAGACAGACAGAGAGAGAGACAGATAGACACAGAGAGAGACAAACAACAGAACCATCCCCACCACCATACGTTTGCCACTTGACAAATTTCACGATCTTCCTCACCATCACCGTTACCACCACCACCACCACCACCACCATCATCATCATCCTACATCACCAATGCATGTCAGCAACCCCCCACCTCCCTCTCCCTCTCCCTCAGCATCATCCAATCGGTTTGCTCCCTGACCTACCACTCCCTCTCCCCCGCCCCCCCCCCCCCCCCCCCTCCTCAGGGAACGCCAGACGGACCTCCCACCCGGACTCACATCCAGGTCTCACCCCCTCCAACAACAACTGCCGCACCCTTCTATTCACAGAGAATCCAGGACCCAAACTCTGAGGAACTTGACCTTTTAGGGTGCCAGCCACTTGGTCGGTAAACCAAAGTACCTTTTTTTTCTCTCCTAAGATTGATAGAATAACAAGGGGAGTGATGGCCTTTTTTTCTCCTAAGACTGATAGAATAATCAAGTGGAGTGATGGCCTTTTTTTCTCCTAAGACTGATAGAATAATCAAGTGGAGTGATGGCCCTTTTTCTCCTAAGATTGATAGAATAACAAGTGGAGTGATGGCCTTTTTTTCTCCTAAGATTGATAGAATAACAAGTGGAGTGATGGCCTTTTTTTCTCCTAAGATTGATAGAATAACAAGTGGAGTGATGGCCCTTTTTCTCCTGAGATTGATAGAATAATCAAGTGGAGTGATGGCCCTTTTTCTCCTAAGATTGATAGAATAATCAAGTGGAGTGATGGCCTTTTTTCTCTCCTAAAATTGATAGAATAACAAGTGGAGTGATAGCCTTTTTTTCTCCTAAGATTGATAGATTAACAAGTGGAGTGACGGCCTTTTTTTCTCCTAAGATTGATAGAATAATCAAGTGGAGTGACGGCCTTTTTTCTCCTAAGATTGATAGAATAATCAAGTGGAGTGATGGCCCAGAGGTAACCACTGAGCTGAATGGGTACTATTGAGCTCGATGGAGGTAACGCGTCCGCCTAGGAAGCGAGAGAATCTGAGCGCGCTGGTTCGAATCACGGCTCAGCCGCCGATATTTTCTCCCCCTCCACTAGACCTTGAGTGGTGGTCTGGACGCTAGTCATTCGGATGAGACGATAAACCGAGGTTCCGTGTGCAGCACGCACTTAGCACACGTAAAATAACCCACGGAAAGAAAAGGGTTGTTCCTGACAACATTATGTAGAAAAATCCACGTCGATAGGAAAAACAAAAACTGCACGAAGGAAAAAAAAATGGTGGCGCTGTAGTGTAGCGACGTGTTCTCCTTGGGGAGAGCAGCCCGAATTTCACACAGAGAAATCTGTTGTGATAAAAAAGAAATACAAATACAAATATTATTTATTACTTGTACAAGCATCTCCACAACCTGTTTCCTCATCGACAGAAATATCTCCCAACCTTCCCACCTGACAGGAAAATGAGGCCAGTCCACTACGAACATGTATCATGGTCAGTCGTGTCCGACTATGACCATCAGAACAACACAGGAGGTAGCTGCTGTGCAGACCATTTTCTATTTTTCATATATTAACTTTGTGTAATTTTCGTATTTTTCTTTCTTCTTTATACCTTTTTTTTAATTTTATTTCATTTGCTTTTACTTTGCCTCTCCTTGAGCAGTCTTGTCTTGTCTTGTTTCTCTCTGATGTAATGCCTGCATGGATGACTTCTTGCCTCTAAGAATGACATCTGGAAATTTGGCAAGAAGGAACCGCACTCGGACATTCACACATGTTTCACAAACAAAACTCTCAAGGCCTGACTAAGCGCGTTGGGTTACGCTGCTGGTCAGGCATCTGCTTGGCAGACGTGGTGTTGCGTATATGGATTTGTCCGAACGCAGTGACGCCTCCTTGAGCTACTGAAACTGAAACTGAAACTGTGCAGACCATTCAGCTCAGTGTTCCAGGCTATCTGGGTCAGTATTTGATAATAGTGGAGGTCGAGTGTCTTGCACCAAGTTACATCCCCCACTCTCTCCGCCAAGATGGTTGTAGGACAGTCGGCGTTGGGATGGTTCCCCAAAGGCCAAGTAGCCCCCTAAGGCTGCAGCACTAAGAGCCAGTGCAGTCTTGCTTCCTAGTTTGAAAGTCATGGTCCTCCACAAAAGACAAAACTGTTAATGACTTCCCACTGCAGTGGAGAAACCATTGACGCGAACTGCTCTCATTTTGCTGCTGGCCCAACTGAAGGCTTAACTCACTCCATACGAACGGCGAATGAGACGACGTTAACAGCGTTTCACCCCAATTACCACCATCAAAATATTGCAAGTGGAAGGCTCTTATACTGAAGAGGTGTTTGTTGACAAAGAATACCACAATATTGACGACGGAAGCTAAAGGTTGGGTCATTCAGACACCCACTGGACATCCGAGGGGTCTGTGTAGAGGAGAAGAGAGGACTGGCCATACTGAGTGAGTTAAAATATATTATATGAGATTACAGGTGAGGATGTCAGTGAAGGACTCACAGAAGTAGGACTGAAATTACAGGTCAGGATGGATGTCACTGTCAGTCATCATACTTCATCTGATCCCATTCCTTCCTCTTGGGGTGTTGCTAAGCAAATTCCATGAAATCTATTCGTTGCGCAGGTACACAACAAAAGTAATAGGGAAAGCCGTTAAAACCGTTGCCCCACTGGCCTCATTCCACGAAGACGCGCGAAAACTTTCGTTTAAAATTGGTCCCAGAATACAGGACACTAAAATAGGGAGAGAGAAAAAAAGACCGAGAAAGACTGATCACATTATAGACTTCTTTTTGTTTTGTTTTGTTTTGTTTTGTTTTGGTACGCGTTAAACAGTCACAGGGTTGGTCTGTGACATGTGGACACCACACACTACAAACATGTATCATGGTCAGTCATGTCCGACTATGACCATCAGAACAACACAGGAGGTAGCTGCTGTGCAGACCATTCAGCTCAGTGTTCCAGACTATCTGGGTTAGTATTTGATAATAGTGGAGCTCGAGCGTCTTGCACCAAGTTACATCCCCCACTCTCTCCGCCAGGAGGGTTGTAGGACAGTCGGCGTTGGGACGGTTCCCCAAAGGCCAAGTAGCCCCCTAAGGCTGCAGCACTAAGATCCAGTGCAGTCTTGCTTCCTAGTTTGAAAGTCATGGTCCTCCACAAAAGACAAAATTGTTAATGACTTCCCACTGCAGTGGAGAAACCATTGACGCGAACTGCTCTCATTTTGCTGTTGGCCCAACTGAAGGCTTAACTCACTCCATACGAACGGCGAATGAGACGACGTTAACAGCGTTTCACCCCAATTACCACCATCAAAATATTGCAAGTGGAAGGCTCTTATACTGAAGAGGTGTTTGTTGACAAAGAATACCACAATATTGACGACGGAAGCTAAAGGTTGGGTCATTCAGACACCCACTGGACATCCGAGGGGTCTGTGTAGAGGAGAAGAGAGGACTGGCCATACTGAGTGAGTTAAAATATATTATATGAGATTACAGGTGAGGATGTCAGTGAAGGACTCACAGAAGTAGGACTGAAATTACAGGTCAGGATGGATGTCACTGTCAGTCATCATACTTCATCTGATCCCATTCCTTCCTCTTGGGGTGTTGCTAAGCAAATTCCATGAAATCTATTCGTTGCGCAGGTACACAACAAAAGTAATAGGGAAAGCCGTTAAAACCGTTGCCCCACTGGCCTCATTCCACGAAGACGCGCGAAAACTTTCGTTTAAAATTGGTCCCAGAATACAGGACACTAAAATAGGGAGAGAGAAAAAAAGACCGAGAAAGACTGATCACATTATAGACTTCTTTTTGTTTTGTTTTGTTTTGTTTTGTTTTGGTACGCGTTAAACAGTCACAGGGTTGGTCTGTGACATGTGGACACCACACACTACAAACATGTATCATGGTCAGTCGTGTCCGACTATGACCATCAGAACAACACAGGAGGTAGCTGCTGTGCAGACCATTCAGCTCAGTGTTCCAGACTATCTGGGTTAGTATTTGATAATAGTGGAGCTCGAGCGTCTTGCACCAAGTTACATCCCCCACTCTCTCCGCCAGGAGGGTTGTAGGACAGTCGGCGTTGGGACGGTTCCCCAAAGGCCAAGTAGCCCCCTAAGGCTGCAGCACTAAGATCCAGTGCAGTCTTGCTTCCTAGTTTGAAAGTCATGGTCCTCCACAAAAGACAAAAGTGTTAATACTTCCCACTGCAGTGGAGAAACCATTGACGCGAACTGCTCTCATTTTGCTGCTGGCCCAACTGAAAGCTTAACATATATTATATGAGATTACAGGTGAGGATGTCAGTGAAGGACTCACAGAAGTAGGACTGAAATTACAGGTCAGGATGGATGTCATTGTCAGTCATCATACTTCATTTGGTCACATTCCTTCCTCTTGGGGTTTTGCTAAGCAAATTCGATGAAATCTATTCGTTGGCAGGTACACAACAAAAGTAATAGGGAAAGCCGTTAAAACCGTTGCCCCACTGGCCTCATTCCACGAAGACGCGCGAAAACTTTCGTTTAAAACTGGTCCCAGAATACAGGACACTGAAATAGGGAGAGAGAAAAAGACCGAGAAAGACTGATCACATTATAGACTTCTTTTCGTTTTGTTTTGGTACGCGTGAAACAGTCACAGGGCTGGTCTGTGACATGTGGGCACCACACACTGTTCCCCCCACCCCTAGCCCACCCCACACACCCTACCACCACCACCACCACACACATCCCTCTGTCCCCTCCTCCCTCCCCTCCCTCTTTCCACACTTCTCATTCTTCCAGGCATTCAGGGGAACAATGGTGTTCGCTGTGTGTATAGCCTGCCTGCTGATAGAACCAACCAACCAACCAACCAACCACCCTGCTGCACCTAACCTTGTTACTACTACGTGCAGTGACTGTTCGGGTGAAAGGGTGGAGGCTGGGTATCTGGATGGGGAAGTTGGGTAGGGTTTGGTAGGGTAGGAGAAAGGGGTGGGTGGAAGGTCGAACAGTGCTACCGTTTCCGGGGAAGGGGGTTAACTGAGGGAGGGGGTGTGTGGGGGGGGTGGGGGGTGGGGAGGTTATTGCACAAGTCGTTAGAGAGAATCAGCATGCTGTTGAGCTGTAGTTGTGGAACTACTGAGTAACAGACTGAGTGAATGAGACGATGATGGGCAACACTTTTTGTTTAACAATGTAACAATGTTTTTTTTTATGTTTGCTATTCTCTCTCTCTCTCCCTCTCTCTCGCTCTCTCTCTCGTTT
>NC_134905.1:14484960-14489960 GCF_041734735.1 Babylonia areolata
CCTTCATCCTACCCCCCTCTCCTCCTCCTCCTCCAACGGTTCATCCATAATTCTTGCTGAGACATAAACACAGAGAGGGAGAGAGGGAGGGAGGGAGAGAGAGAGAGAGATGGAGAGAGAGAGGGGGGGGGGAGAGACTGGCAGACAGAGAGCGAAGGAAGTGAGACAGAGAGACGGAGAGAGAGAGACAAAGACAGACAGACAGACAGACAGAGACAGAGAGAAACACAGAGACAGAGAAAGAGAGGCAGACAGACTGACAGAGACAGAGAAAAGAGCGAGACAGGGAGGCGGAGAGAAAGAGGGAGAGAGGGAGGAAGGGATGGGGGGGGGGAGGGAGAGACACACAATCAGAGTCAAACAAACATACTGACAGACAAGACATTTCATTACTGCACTGACATCAGTATTCCTCAGCTGATACCAAAGGAGAAAGGAGGGGGGGGGGGGATAAGATGTGGTGAAGCGATGATGGGGAAAGAGGGAGGGGGGGCAGACTGGCTGAACGAACACTGACCTGTGTTATTCACACACACGTATCAGGACTACATACGCAATGCAAACATGACACATCTCAAGTGAGTCTGTCGCACTGCAAGGGAACTTCAGCGCCATGTACCCGGTAGCCGAGAGACAAAGAGACACAGACTGAAAACGAAAGAATGAAAGAAAGAAAGAAAGAAAAAAGTCCAAAGGTCGACCTCGCCCTTTTACAACAACCCCCCCACCCCCACCCCACCGCAGCCCTCCTCTTCTTACCACACACCCGGTCGTTTGCCCCCTCCCCCTCCCCTCCCCGTCCACCAGCCCACCCCCAACCAACCAACCCCCGCTCTCTCTCTTCCCACAGCTTCCTTGCTTTGTATTGCCCCACCCACTCTTTCCGAAAACCACCACCACCCTAAAAAAAATTTTTTTTTAAGGTTAAAAAAAAAACCCAAAAAAAAACAACCACCAACGATTCCCACCTTTAACCCCACAGTTCACCACCCCGCACCAGCTCTGCAAGACGATGGACACATACCAGAAGCGAAGGCACAGACCTGCTAAGTAAATAAATATATACAGCTGCTGGCATTCCTGCCTGCCTGCCTGTGTGAACTCCTTTCGTGTGTGGACACAATAGCGTCATGTACATACACACTGCAGAGTCTTTAGCTTACACGTGTACAGTACAGTGCTCATTGTACACAGTATTACAGATAGATAGATAGATACATTGATAGATAGACAGGTAGATAGAACGAACGAACGAACGAACGAACGAATCTTTTTAATGAGGGAAGTGGAATAAGCATACATATGCTTTTTTACATCCAGCCCTCAGGGCAAAAGAAATGAAATCAAAATGTTCACAAGATAACAAAGGGTTATAGAAAAACATACATGAAATTCAAATACACTCAATTGCACAGTAGCATTTACAAGTACATAATCATGATACCTGCATTAATGACAACAATGTACATGAATATGGTAATGAGAGAGATAGAGTGAGTGAGTGAGTGAGAGAGAGAGAGAAACAGGATGAATGAATGAAGGAAGGAAGGAAGGAATAAATGAATGATAAATGAATGAATGAATCTTATTTCCGATAGCACCAGAGCAAGCAAACAATTGCCCCCTCCAGCCCTCGAAAGGGAAAAACGTCCAAAGAAAAGGTATGAAGAAGACCACAGATAGACAGGTAGACAGATAGATAAACAGGTAGACAGTTAAATAGATAGATAGATAGATAGCCAAGTGGATAGCTGGACAGATAGACCGAAAGACAAACAAGAAGGTAGGTAGGTAGACAGACAGACAGATAGATAGATTGATAGATAGAGAATGAGAATGCAGGCTTTGACACACAATACAGATAGACTGATAGATAGACAGACAGATAGACAGATAGAGAATGAGAATGCAGGCTTTGACACACAATATAGACAGACTGATAGACAGAGAATGAGAATGCAGGCTTTGACACACAATATAGACAGACTGATAGACAGATAGAGAATGAGAATGCAGGCTTTGACACACAATATAGATAGACTGATAGACAGATAGACAGATAGAGAATGAGAATGCAGGCTTTGACACACAATATAGATAGACTGATAGACAGATAGACAGATAGAGAATGAGAATGCAGGCTTTGACACACAATATAGATAGACTGATAGACAGATAGAGAATGAGAATGCAGGCTTTGACACACAATATAGACAGACTGATAGACAGATAGACAGATAGAGAATGAGAATGCAGGCTTTGACACACAATATAGATAGACTGATAGACAGATAGAGAATGAGAATGCAGGCTTTGACACACAATATAGATAGACTGATAGACAGATAGAGAATGAGAATGCAGGCTTTGACACACAATATAGATAGACTGATAGACAGATAGACAGAGAATGAGAATGCAGGCTTTGACACACAATATAGATAGACAGATAGAGAATGAGAATGCAGGCTTTGACACACAATATAGATAGACAGATAGATAGACAGACATACAGACAGATAGAGAATGAGAATGCAGGCTTTGACACACAATATAGATAGACTGATAGACAGATAGAGAATGAGAATGCAGGCTTTGACACACAATATAGATAGACAGATAGACAGATAGAGAATGAGAATGCAGGCTTTGACACACAATATAGATAGACTGATAGACAGATAGACAGATAGAGAATGAGAATGCAGGCTTTGACACACAATATAGATAGACAGATAGACAGATAGAGAATGAGAATGCAGGCTTTGACACACAATATAGATAGACTGATAGACAGATAGAGAATGAGAATGCAGGCTTTGACACACAATATAGATAGACAGATAGACAGACAGAGAATGAGAATGCAGGCTTTGACACACAATATAGATAGACTGATAGACAGATAGACAGACAGAGAATGATAATGCAGGCTTTGACACACAATATAGACAGACTGATAGACAGATAGACAGACAGAGAATGAGAATGCAGGCTTTGACACACAATACAGATAGACTGATAGACAGATAGACAGACTGAGAATGAGAATGCAGGCTTTGACACACAATATAGACAGACTGATAGACAGATAGACAGACAGAGAATGAGAATGCAGGCTTTGACACACAATATAGACAGACTGATAGACAGATAGACAGACAGAGAATGAGAATGCAGGCTTTGACACACAATATAGATAGACTGATAGACAGATAGAGAATGAGAATGCAGGCTTTGACACACAATATAGATAGACTGATAGACAGATAGAGAATGAGAATGCAGGCTTTGACACACAATATAGATAGACTGATAGACAGATAGAGAATGAGAATGCAGGCTTTGACACACAATATAGACAGACTGATAGACAGATAGACAGACAGAGAATGAGAATGCAGGCTTTGACACACAATATAGATAGACAGATAGATAGACAGATAGACAGATAGAGAATGAGAATGCAGGCTTTGACACACAATATAGATAGACTGATAGACAGATAGACAGAGAATGAGAATGCAGGCTTTGACACACAATATAGACAGACAGATAGACAGATAGAGAATGAGAATGCAGGCTTTGACACACAATATAGATAGACTGATAGACAGATAGAGAATGAGAATGCAGGCTTTGACACACAATATAGATAGACTGATAGACAGATAGAGAATGAGAATGCAGGCTTTGACACACAATATAGATAGACAGATAGACAGATAGAGAATGAGAATGCAGGCTTTGACACACAATACAGATAGACTGATAGACAGACAGATAGACAGATAGAGAATGAGAATGCAGGCTTTGACACACAATATAGATAGACTGATAGACAGATAGACAGACAGAGAATGAGAATGCAGGCTTTGACACACAATACAGATAGACTGATAGACAGACTGATAGACAGATAGAGAATGAGAATGCAGGCTTTGACACACAACCGACAGACCTGGAGGAATGTGGTGACAGTTGTTCTGTGCGGCGCTCAATAACTCTTCACGGAATAAAGGGAGAAGAAGGAGGAGGAGGAGGAAGAGGAGGACATTTAACGCGCACGCACGTTAGAGATCCCACGACCCGTGAACAGATCGTTGAGGAATAGAAGGCCGACACGAGAACATGTATCCATCCAGCACGTGCTGCCTACCTACCAATGCCACGTGCAAGTCACACCATCGCCAAGAAGCCAAAAAGATACCCTACCCGCCTGGTGCAGGCTCTTTGACACAGCCGGTCTCGGAGCGTAGGTAACTGGTCTGAGAACAACAACAACAACACCTCCACCAAAAACAACAACAACATCAGCAACAATACCACCATAACTGCAGGAAAAGGAGCGTGGATGACGAATATCTTAACACGTGCAATACGTCTACCAATTGTTTCACTGAACTTATACATCCTTCTACAATCAAAAACAACATCAAACAAACTGAAAATATAAGATCGTCGCTTCACCCATACCACAAAACAAGTTTATCACAGCCTCGAACTCTAATCACTGGTGTGAACACTGGACCCAGAAAGTCCAACACCTGACCGGTTTTACCTGGCCACCAGATGCCAGTAACGTGGGCAAGACGCTCTCCACTATCATCAAATTCTAGCCCAAATAGTCGGAACAGCAGTTGCCTCCTCTGCTGTTCTGATGGTCATAGTCGGACACAACTGTCATATACGTGGAGTGATGGCCGAGAGGTAACGCGTCCGCCTAGAAAGCGAGAGAATCTGAGGGCGCTGGTTCGAATCACGGCTCAGCCGCCGATATTTTCTCCCCCTCCACTAGACCTTGAGTGATGGTCTGGACGCTAGTCATTCGGATGAGACGATAAACCGACGTCTCGTGTGCAGCATGCACTTAGCGCACGTAAAAGAAACCACGGCAACAAAAGGGTTGTTCATGGCAAAACTCTGTAGAAAAATCCACTTCGACAGGAAAAACAAATAAAACTGCACGCAGGAAAAAATACAAAAAAAATGGGTGGCGC
>NC_134905.1:14492460-14511083 GCF_041734735.1 Babylonia areolata
TGACATCAAAGGTTAACAGACAAGTACAGAAACCTAGCTATGACATCAAAGGTTAACAGACAAGTACAGAAACCTAGCTATGACACTGGGAGATGCAAAAAAAAACAACAACAAAAAAAAACCCTATGACGCCAAAAAGTGAACACGCAAGTAAGACGCAGAACCACTGAGACACAAGCACGTTTCGTACACTGGTCAATGGGTAGGCCTAACAACAGGCCCAGAATAATCTACCAATCCCCCCACCCCTCTCCCCCACACTAACAAGCTGCACACTGTTTATACGGGCAGTACACTATTTATTTACGTTAATAATACACGCCTGACTCAGTGGCTGTTCCATTTCCAAGCAGAATAGTGGGGCAAGACCTGCACTTGCTTTCCCACACGGACTTACAAATACAGGAACCCACTGTCAATGGTGTAGGAGTTTCCAGGTCTCTGTCAAGCCCAGTACGCCCACTACCGCCTTCTCGCCATACTGTCATAATGGTCCACTGTTCTCAGGGTTTCCTTGTTCTCTCTGACTTTAGTGAGTTCCACAGCAGTTACGTCAGGGTGTGCACATTTTCTCGGTCATCGTCATCGTCCTAAGTAGTAGTAGTAGGGGGGGAGGAGGAGTAGCAGGAGTGGTATAGTCGTAATCATCTTCGCTAAACTGAAAGTAGTGTGCGTCTCTTTTTCTCTATTCTTCTTCAGATTTTGTCCCCCCCCCCCCTTTTTTTTTTCCCCCTTCTTGTTCTTGTTCTTGTTCTCCTCCTCCTCCTTCTTCTTCTGCTTCTTTGTGCCTTGCTTCTCCTTCTTCTCCGTATCTTACTTCTTTTTTCTCTTATTCTTTGTCTTCTATCCACCGATACTTTTCGTTAATTGCTTCATTCTTTCCTTTCTGTTCAGTTATCAGTCTTGTTAAGTTACCAGTCTTTCTCGTGCTTCTTGCTTTTTCACCCCTTTCATGTCGTCAGCAAAACTCTCTGTATCTGCGCGTGTGCTCATGTGTTAACGTGTGTGTGTGTGTGTGTTTGGGTGAGGGGGAGAGGGGGATGTGAACGACGAGGATGACATCATGGTGACGGCGTCGAACAGGTGCAGTCTGGTCTGCTATGCTTCATGCAATGAAAGAAACGGAGAGTGTGCGTGCGTACGTGTAGATATATATATATATATATATATATATATATATATATATATATATATATATATATCTGTGTGTGTGTGTGTGTGTGTGTGTGTGTGCGTGTGTGTGTGTGTGTGTGTGTGAGTGTTCGTGCGTGCAAACACGTGTGTGAGTGTTTGTGACTGTGTGCATGGTGTGCATGTGTGTGTGTGGTGTGTGTGTGTGATGTGTGTGTGCATGTGTGTGTGTGGTGTGTGTGCGTGCGTGTGTGTGCGTGTATGTGTGAGTGTGTGCGTGCGCGTGTGTGCGTGTGTGTGAGCGAGAGAGAGAGCGACACAGGGAGACTACGTGGAGGGAAAGAGAGAGCGGGAGTGAGAGAAATAGAGAGAGACAGAGTGAGAGACAGAGAGAGACAGAGTGAGACAGAGACAGAGAGAGGGAGGGAGAGAGGGTGAGACAGAGACCGAGACAGAGAGAGGGAGGGAGAGAGACAGATAGACAGACAGACAGTATCTGTCTGTACCCCAGTCATCCCTATCTGCTGCAGGTGACTCATCCTTCGAGACCCCCACAAGAGCGAGGTCAAGGGTGAAGGGTCAGCCGCTGTTAACCCCTTCACTTTCATGTGATCCAACTACAGTTAACCACTTCAATAAAATAAAATAAAAAAGGAAAAAGTGGTGTAGCCTCCTATTCGTATACTCTGTGTGTGTGTGTGTGTGTGTGTGTGTTTGTGTGTGTGCGTGTGTGTGTGCGTTGTCTGTCAGTCTGTGTCTGAGTGTCTTGAGTGTCTGTCTTACTCTCTCTTACACACACTCTCTCTCTCATCCTGTCTCTCTCACACTGTCTCACTTACGTGCACGCGCACACGCACACACACTCTCTCTCTCCCTCCTTCTCTCTCTCTTTCACACACACACACACACACACACGCACACACACACAGATGCACAGTTGCGCGCGCACACACACACACACACACACACACATTCCCTTTGCCAAAACAAATAGAGGAGGGTGTGACGAGCGAATACAATCGCTGAGTGACATTTCACATTTGATTTGAATGGTGCTGAAAGTAGGTCTGCAACGGCAGTTTCCACACACACTCACACACACACACACACACACACACACACACACATACACAGGCAAGCGCACAAACCTAAGTACACACACACACACACACACACACACACACAACAGAAATGCACACATATAAACACGCACGCACACATACATAAACCAACAACTACTGAACACAACCACACACACACACACACACACACACACAACACAACACAACACACACGAGAATGGAACCGCCTCCCCACAGAGACCACACACAGCACACCACTCACTCACCCTGTTGCCCTTGGTGCCCTGGGGGCCCGGCGGTCCAGAGTCTCCCTTCATGCCTTTGGGTCCGGGCAGACCCTCTGGGCCAGGGAAGCCTTGGTTGCCCTGGGGCCCCTCCGGTCCTATCATTCCTGGCGCTCCCTGTTCAAATCCACATGTTTGTTTAATTACAAATTTAATCTTAAGAGATTAGTTGTTTTTTTAAAAAGAAAGAAAAAGAAAAAAAATTTTCCATTTCATAATAGTCCCTTTTTACACCAAACGACATAGTTCAAGTTCAAGTTTTAATTATCCTTTCACTCCAACTGGATTATGGAGGATTACTGCAAAATAATCTTTTCATGCCCAGAACAAACATTTCCAAATACACAACAATGTCACATAAAAGTTGAGAAAACACAAATGTCTTTTAACTCCAAAAGTGTAGCTAGACAACATTTGCAAATCTAATCATCTTACTTTCAGCTAAAATGACTTTTTCGCCTCCTTTGAGCATATTACAAAAATTAAAAACCGATTTTGGAGACAAATCTTTTTTTTAGGAACATATCTATTTTGTAACTGATACACACACACAAATAATATATCGATTTTGATATATAGATATAGGTTCTCTCGACTCATGACAGCCTGTCAGTGAAGCCAGACAGAGCAGGAATTGTCAGGCAAAAAACTGTCCAACCACAAGCCTGCATTTTAAGTGGGATCCTGGGGATTTTGGGCCGGCGCTTTGCGGGCCTTTAAGATTATCTGAAGTAGATGTCAGTGCATTCTGAAAAATCCATATCCACAACACAGATGCCTGACCAGCAGTATAACCCAATGTGCTTGTCAGGCCTCTAGTTCATGAAAATATTGCATTGTATTGTATTGCATTGCATTGCATTGCATTGCATTGCATTGCATTGATCTTTTTGTCACAACAGATTTCTCTGTGTGAAATTCGGGCTGCTCTACCCAGGGAGTGCGTGTCGCTACACTACAGCGCCACCCTTTTTTTGCATTTTTTTTTCCTGTGTGCAGTTTTATTTGCTTTTCCTATCAAAGTGGATTTTTCTACAGAATTTTGCCAGGAACAACCCTTTTGTTGCCATGGGTTCTTTTACGTGGGCTAAGTGCATGCTGCACACGGGACCTAGGTTTATCATCTCATCCGAATGACTAGTGTCCAGACCACCACTCAAGGTGTAGTGGAGGGGGAGAAAATATCACCGGCTGAGCCGTGATTCGAACCAGCACGCTCAAATTCTCTCGCTTCCTAGGTGGACGCATTACCACTAGGCCATCACTCCACATATACTATATATTTACAAAAACAGATAGATATCAAAGAATAAGTTTTTTCCATGACTGTTTCATGCACTTTGAATCTCCCTCTCTGTTCCATTTTTTTTTTTTTAATTCAAATCCGTCTTTTATTTCTTAAATTTTCTTTTTTCCCCAAAGAATTTCATCTTCACACATGCATACACTCTCTCTCTCTCTGTCTCTCTCTCTCTCACTGTAATGCAGTTATATTTTTGTTTGACTGTGTTTACTGACGCTCACAGTATCGTGATGTAATGTTTGTAAAATGATGTTCACATTCCCCTTCATAAGGAGCCTGGGCATATACATGAATAAACCATCTCTCTCACTCTCTCTCTCTCTCTCCCTCTCTCTGTATATCTATCTGTCTCTGTCACACACACACACACACACACACACACACACTCGCACACACGCACGCACGCACGCACACACATGTGATGTGATACGATGCGATGTGATGTGATGCGATGTGATGCAATGTGATACGATGCGATGTGATATGATGTCATGTGATGCGATGTGATGTGATACTATGCGATGTGATGCGATGTGATGTGATCCGATGTTATGTGATGCGATGCGATGCGATGTGATGCAATGTGGGATTCGAACACACTTACCCTTGATCCCTTTTCTCCTATACATTTGCAGTTTCCTACGGTTGTGCATCCAGCGCCGCATCGTGGAGGGACTAACTCATCTTGCTGGAAAAGAAATAAATACATACATATCTAAATAAATAAATACATGTCTACATAAATAAATGCTTAAATGCAAAACTAAATACATAAACGAATGAATACATACACACATGCTTTAAATAAATGCGTACATAAGTTGTTGTTTTTTGTGGATAGATTAACAAATACATATAACACATGAAGCATATCAAAACCCTTAACTTGACTTCTCGCTTCTTTCCAGCTTCCTCACTGAATCTCTTGTGTACATATGTGACTGACATTGAGCATGTTAAAAAAGACATTTTGAAATAGGTTTAAAGAGGTCACCTGTTGTTATCATTGTTGTTAATGGCTACAGATAGAGATGCATTATGAATACTGTTCACAAAGGCAAGTAAATATCTGCTTGAGTCTTTCTTATCTCTCAAAAGAAATTAACAACAAATCTCAGTTCATCAATATTCAGGAGTCAAGGGGTTAAACATCAAAGTGCTACATATCTTAACAAACAGTACGTCATCAATCATCAAAGTGCTACATATCGTAACAAACAGTATGTCATTAATCATCAAAGTGCTACATATCTTAACAAACAGTACATCATTAATCATCAAAGTGCTACATATCTTAACAAACAGTATGTCATTAAACATCAAAGTGATACATATCTCAACAAACAGTATGTCATTAAACATCAAAGTGCTACATATCTTAACAAACAGTACGTCATTAAACATCAAAGTGCTACATATCTTAACAAACAGTATGCCATTAAGCATCAAAGTGATACACATATTAACAAACAGTACGTCACTAATCATCAAAGTGCTACATATCTTAACAAACAGTATGTCACTGACCATCAAAGTGCTACATATCTTAACAAACAGTACATCATTAATCATCAAAGTGCTACATATCTTAACAAACAGTACATCATTGAACATCAGAGTGACACATATCTTAACAAACAGTACGTCTGAGGCTCACCAATCACAGGAACAAAAGCAGTGCCATCTTTCAAATTAAATACCAGTGTAATATTGCAGCAAAATGGGAGATATTAAGACTGATCTCTCCCTCTCTCTCATGTGTTTGGTTGTTGTTGTTTTTCATTATGAATAGAAGCATTGATTGCAGCCAAGTCCTAAAACCTAAAATGGACCTCCACAGCAATATCATAAATCATCATCCACCTTCATCATGTACACATAATCATTAAATACGCTGCCCCATCATCTGTATCAGCGCTATAATCTAATATGATAATTGTATTGCTTTTTGTCACAAAGTGTGTGAAATCACACACACACACACACACACATGAGAGAGAGACTGAGACAGAGAGAGACAAAGAGACAGAGACAGAGAGAGACAGAGAGAGACTGAGACAGACAGGGATAGAACAGAGTGGGAAAGAACAGAAAGACAGACAGGATGGAACAGACGGAAACAGACAGGGATAGAAGACAGAAACAGACAGAAACAAAGAGGGATAGCACAGACAGAAACAGACAGAGATGGGAAGAACAGAGACACAGACAGAGGGGTTATAGCAGAAAGGATAGAACAGAAATAGACCAGAAAGAAAGAGACATAGACAGATCAGACAGAAACAGAAAGTGGTGGACCAACAGAAAGAGACACAGGAGTGATAGAACAGATGCAGATCATACAGAAACATGATGCTTTGTTCCTTCCTCGTTTGTGTACAATCTGTGTGTATGTTTTGTTTCTGTTTGTGCAGTGTGTGTGTGTGTGTGTGTGTGTGTGTGTGTGTGTGTATTTGTATTTCTTTTTATCACAACAAATTTCTCTGTGTGAAATTCGGGCTGCTCTCCCCAGAGACAGCACATCGCTACAGTACATTGTCACCCTTTTTTTTTTTTTTTTTTTTTTTGTATTTTTTCCTGCATATAGTTTTATTTGTTTTTCCTATCGAAGTGGATTTTTCTACAGAATTTTGCCAGGAACAACCCTTTTGTTGCTGTGGGTTCATTTACGTGTGCTAAGTGCATGCTGCACACGGGACCTCAGTTTATCGTCTCATCCGAATGATTAGTGTCCAAACCACCACTCAAGGTCTAGTGGAGGGGGAGAAAATATCGGCGGCCGAGTCCTGACTCGAACCAGCGTGCTCAGATTCTCTCGCTTCCTAGGCGGACGCGTTACCTCTAGGCCATCACTCCACTGTGTGTGGCATGAAGGGAGACTCTGGGCAACAGGGTGAGTGAGTGGTGTGCTGTATGTGGTCTCTGTGGGGAGGGGGTTCCATTCTCGTGTGTGTTGTGTTGTGTTTGTGTGTGTGCTCTAGTCCAGAAGAGTGCAACTAAAGTAGTGAATAGCATGAAGAACTTGCAGTTAAATAGTTGTGACTGGGTGTGGTGCAACCAGCTGAAGTTAAGTACTGATAATGATATGCTTGGCACAGTTCTGTGCAATAAGTCCTTCCTTCCAGAAAGAGACAGAAAGGGGCAGCACAGAAACGTAGAGACTGACAGAACTGAGCAAAAACGGTAATGTTCAACTTTAGAATACTAAACTCAGGGGGGCTGTTTAGAAGAAAAACAAAGGGTGTTTTAGGCTCACCTCGATGCGCTGAGTTGAATGGAACCCTCAGCTAAGCTCTAGGACCACTCCTTTCCCATGAAACTGCGACAAATACACAGTAAGCAGAGTACTCCTTCCCCACCTGCACGCCATTTTGACTGCTGATGACGTGGGTGATCAGCAGTCAAAATGGCTTGCAGGTGGTTGCTCTGGCTGTGATCGGCTGAGCTTACTGTGTATAAAATTGTTGCAGTTTCATGGGAAAGTAGTGGTCGTACAGCTTAGCTGAGGGTTCCATTCAACTTAGCGCATCGAGGTGAGCCTAAGACACCCTTTGTTTTTCGTCTAAACAGCCCAGTAGTATAAGAGATGGGGGTTCTATATACAACTTTTTTGGGCGTATTAGCTTGTGTTAAGGCCCTCAAGCATAAAAACAATTTAGTCAAAACCTGTGTATGTTGGAGTAATATGACCCTCAAGCATAAAAAAAAATATATATATAGTTAAAACAAGTTATATGTGTATGGAGAGCCAAATCACAAGATAAAAAAAAAAATGATGGTTGGATATGTGTATGGGGGGAGCGAAACGGTCATGGGGGTTCTATATACAACCGACCCCAGCCCCAAACCGCGCAATACCGCCCTCAAGCATAAAAACGAAAAACCGGCTTAAATATGTGTATGGAGAGCCAAATGGTCCTTAAAGAGAGGAGGTTGGATCAACCGTTCACATAGTTTGCTTTTTTTGGATGGTTTACCATCTTGAATATCAAATAGATTTTTCTTTAACAACTGAGTTTTGTGTTTCGATTTTATGTCTGTTTTCATTGCATTGAATTTTTCAACTTCAGCCAGAATGAGACTAAATTCTTCATCGCTTATTTTATCATCTTCTAATGCTTTTGAAATAAGATCATTTATAGTGTTCAGTTTTGACTCGGCCAACACGCGAATCTCGTTGTGCTTCATAGCTTGTGACATTAATTTTTTATGAATAAATTTACAAGTTAAACCAACCACACCAAGGAGACCAGCTCCCACTTCTATTCCAATAGCTACGGGAGCAGCGGCGACACTCAACAGTAATCCAACACCCGATGCCCCAAGGGCGATACTAAGAGTTGTCAGCGTTGTATCCGCGGCTGTAGCGATATTTACACCGCGTTTATATTTTTTATAAAATAAAGTTCTTTCATCACGCTCTTTTTCGAGGTTGTTTTTTATATTCGATATCTCTCGTAGGCGAAACTCCATTATTCTATAGTAATCATTTTTTTTTTAAATGATGGTAACAGGATGAGGAGAGTAGCGCAGTCTTTTAAGCTGAAGAGGTCCGATGTGAATAAAGTCGAGAGATATTTTATCTAATGATGGACGTTTGATGACACCTTCAAGCGAGAATTCTATAGAGGGATCGGGTTGATCAGATGGGTCAACCACTGGAATTTTGATGGTAATTCTCAAGAGTTTATTTTTAAGATTTCCAGGCCATTTTATCTGCAACCCTTTTAAAACTTCTACAAAATCATCTGGCACCCCACTAAGGAGTATATCTAAAACGACAGTTGACCCCTGAATAGGCGGCTCAAAATCAAACTCTTTAATTAACCGCAGTGTACCAGTCTTTTTACCTCTCATACCAATAACATATCCAAAGTCGTCGCTGTTAACGACGATTAGATCTTTACGCGTATGATAGGAAGCCAACAGTTTACCACTATTTTGTATTTTTTGTAGAGCGTGATTTCTTCCAATACTAACATAGGGTTGTTTTATTTCAAAATCTAAATCCCAGTTATCCACCGGATAAGGTACCCATGTATCATCGTCGGAAAGAACAAGATGATGTGGTTTGTTCACAACAACACCGTCAACGTTCACGTCTGCAAGTTCGCTGAATTTGTTGATACCACCACCATTACTCGTTATTTCTTTTCTTTTGTACGTTCCTTCAGAAAGTTGGAAGGCGTACAACTGATTTTCTTTTCCCGACACATCAAATCCGTCTGTATCTCCGAGATCAACCAAACCGAGCGTAGTGCAGGGTTTGATATTATGTGTTCCTGGCCCTCCGGGATCAACCATTTTCTAATATTTATAGTATATTCTAAATATTCAAATTGGCGCAACGTAGTCTTCTTAAGGAAATATTTTGAGGAAGACGCAGCTGCATCCACAAACTCATTGTTTCCTGTTTTGTGGTAATACCTTCAAGCGAGAATTCTATATGACTACCCTGCGGTATAACATCATAGGGCATAGCATCATCTTGTTTTTCAATGGTGATTCTCAGGGGTTGATTTGCAAGATTTTTGGGCCATTTAATGTAAAACCCTTGAAAAACTTTTACAAAATCATCAGGCTCTTCACCGAGAATTACATCAAAAATAATACGGAAACGGAAGCCCCACAAACTAGTTAGATCATGAAAATCTATTCCTAATTCAGATTTATCCTTCGAGCGTTTCTTAAGCACATAACACCTCCCCTGGTAGTTTAGTAAATGTACATCCAACGCTTTTAAATCAGCGAACATCCAACCACTGTTTTTTATTCTATAATTATTTTCTTCTTCTTTGGTAATGTAAGGTGATTCAATTTTAAAATCTACCATCCCCTTGTCGAGGGGTTTTAGCTGCCATGTACCGTTTAAACGAACAAGTTGATAGGGCTCATCATTGACAACATCATCCTCACTCACGATATCACCAATTTTTACTTCTTTTCTTTTGTACGTTCCTTCAGAAAGCTGGAATGCGTACAACTTATTTTCTTTTCCCGGCACATCAAATCCCTCTGTATCTCCGAGATCAACCAAACCGAGCGTAGTGCAGGGTTCAACCATATCTTATATGTAATGTAATATTTAAATAATCAATAGAAACGGGATTATGATTTTCATCTACTATAGAAAGTGTTAAACGTGGTAAATCTCCGTGAGAAAGTCTTTTGTATTGGGGTGATGTCAACGTAGTTGTTCGACCACCCCCGCATCTTTCATTTTCTACTGGGATTGATTGTAACAACGTAGAAGGCAATCCGTTATAGAAATTATCGGTGGTATTAATTTGAGAGAGGTGAATGTAAAGTGCTTTATGTATCGCGAGCCGCGGATGCCTGTTTCCTATCACCATTATTCCCGGCGCGATGAGTTTTTGGGGGAACCCCAGAGTATGTGCAAGACGCTCAGAAAGTTCAATCGATTTGGTGCTCTTTATTCTCAGATAGCCACTCGGAGCGTGCAAGTCTAACTCTGCACCGTGGGGGGTGAACACTTCTTTATTCAATTCACACACATTATAATAACCATCTGGGATTATTATCTTACGATCGGTAGTAGTAAAGAAATTGTTTCCGAGCTCATCACTGATATTTTTCCAGTTGGGATAATAAGTTATTTCACGCAGCGCGATTTCTAGTCTTCCACTTTGATTAGATATGCACCGCGGTAATTCGTCTTTTTGAATATCGGTTGTTATTATATACATAGCTATGAATAAGAAAATTTACAGCTTCAATAAGGACGCGTCCTATACAACCGGGTATAAAGAAAAAAGAATAAGTTGTACGCGAGTGATCTACGTGAACAGCGAATATTCTTTTACCGCCAAGTTTCCCGATGTTTTTCAGTCTTATGCGAACCCCACTATGACTGGGGAGATGAATGCAGCCTGGCTTGCGTGGAGAAACAACCCGATAGTGTGGTGGCAGAATCAAATCAATTTTGTGGTATGGTGCGCGACCGCCGGGTGTGGAGTAACGGAAGAACATTTTCAAGCTTCTGATCCGTTTATTCGAGCCGTGTATAGGTTTCATTTTTACTATCAGATTCGGAGGTTATTGGACGAGTTAAAAATCCCGCTACCCACCGACCAAGCATTTAACATGTATAATAATCCGTTTGATAAAACAGTTTATCAGCGTTTGTGTGCCGAATTTGGGCAGAGGGATTGGAGACAGAAAATAGAAAAGCATGGCTTTGGTTTGGGAGAATTTATTCAGGCTGAGGCCCCCGGTGGGGCTGCACGACAGGCAATGAGAAACAGAGGAGAGGGACCTGTGTTCTTTAGCCCCCACGATAAAATCAGACATACGGTGGACATCACCCGGGCTTGGACAACATTTATTCCTGATAAGGGGTTGGGTTTTACACATGCGGGGATAGTTCGTCTCAACGATAGCATTCGCACTTATGTGTGGGCTCTAATAGGGTCACAAGCGCAAACGCGCACGAGTATAACAACAAAAGGAACTGGATTTGATGCGCAAAAACAATTTTTAGCCAATGTTGAAGATGCGATTAATGCCCCCGAAAACCTACAAACGGCGATAAAAAAATACCAGGACGTTCTCCAGTACGCGAGATCCGAAGTAAACTTTGCATTTGGTGTTGGCCTTTATATGGCCCCATCTGATATGGCATTGAGGGTTGGTACACACATTAATTATAATAATAAAATTGTCATTGCGACAGAAGAACAGAATATTGGTGTTAATGATGGATTAAACGAACTACCACACATTGTACCACCTACCCAGAGTGTTTCACCCCAGAGTGTTCCACCTACCCAAAGTGTTCCTGCATACTATTTTGTTGCCCCATCAGGAAAAGCTCTTCAATGGTCTAGAGGTCACTGGGCTCTTGTGCCACCTTCTGATGCAGACTTGGCAATGCTTGATGCGAGTAATACGGTGCTCGATTATAAATCACACAAGCCTTTGACAACACCGAGGACAGGAGCGGGTGAAACGAGAGTTTTGTTAGGCATTCGCGGGTGGTTCACTCTTACCTATAAAAATAAAAAAATAATACAAACATCTCGACCAGGATTTGCAATAGCTACCGGTGCTGGTAATAGACCCTTTCTGTATGGTGTAGGTTCTTCGGATAACAAATTTAAACTCAAACCAGCGAAAGTATCGTACGAAGAAGAGCCAACAACTCACAAAGACTATAAAGTCGCTCTTACTTTAGGATTGATAGGTGGTATTTACTTTCTCTTCTTTAAATAATCAAACAGGAGGAGGCCAGCACCGAGCACGAGTGCCCACATGTTGTTGGCTAACCACCCAACCGCTTTACCCAACGTGCTTAATAACCACGAAACAATAGTCCCAATGACTCCTGGGAGGGCATCAATCACCTTTAAACCTAATTTTTTAAGTAATTCTCCCAAATCTTTAAGTCTTTTTCTTATCCAGTTGTCATCTTTTTTACCCGGAGTGCCCCCTCCACCCGTAACGGCCAAAACGATAGTGCTGATAATCATACCAAAGGCAGTAAGAATGGAAACGATAGTAATGCCTTGTTCTCTAAAAAGCGTTCGAATACGTTCCGCTAGTGTTGTGTCCTCCTCAAGAATTCTGTGTATCGTTTCACGCATTCTGCTGATTTGAGATCGCAGCGCTTCTTTGTGTGTTGATATCGCTTCTAGCCGTGCAGCACGCTCGATGTTTAGATCGTCTAATTGTAAACGCAAGGGTTTGATTTCGCTTTCATCTTTATCAGCTAGTTCCGCAGACTGAATTCTTATTTTTAAAGTTGATATTTCTTCATCCAGGTGAGAGAGTTTTGAGAGGTTGTCAGAAAGATTACCGCGCTGTCTTTGCATGGCTTTGTCTAAACCTTTGAGTTCACGAATATAACCACCCAGTTCATCGGTGAGGGGAGGATCATCTATAGTTTTAAGTACTTCATCGATTGTATTTGGTGAGAAATCATCCATCTCAATTTCTTCACCCAGTTTGGCTTCAACCTTTTGGAGAGCCGCGACCGTTTGGGGTTTCCTCCTCCAGTCTACAAAACCAAGTTCCTCGCGAATAATATTTGCTCCACCAGGTTTTCCCGCTAGTGTTGAAAGTGCTAGGGGTTGTTTCGTGCGGACGTTAATGATATTAAAATCTGGATTATTTTTTAATCGTAGTGTACCTCTACTATCAAGTTCAAAATTGGTATAATTTCGCCCAACATCGGGCTCTTGTCCAAATGCATCATAGTAATCATCAACCGCGCTCTTTAATAATTCTGTTTGCAAGAAACCAGATTCTATTATTCCACCTTCTGCGAACCCTTCCGCCATCTCACCACCTTCCGCCATATTAAACTTATAATATAAAGTTATATCCTTATATCTATATAAAACAAAAAATGAGTGGAAGAAAGCTTAATCCAATGAGAAGTTTGCGGGAGCCGCGGGGGATAAAGGGCGTGCGGCAGACTGTCGTGATTACTAACAATCCGTCAACTATCGATCAGAATCAACAACTTCTTGTACGCTTTCCTAATTTAGGTGTTGATGATGTGATCGTTCCGGGGAGTGTTCGGCTAGCATTCAAAATTTCTTTGACTTCTACCACAGATGTGAACAGAACACTCGTTGATAATATTGGTAGAGCCATAGTACGTAAAACAACCATTCGCATTTCCGGTAATGAAATCATGAGCGTTGAAGATAGTGATGTATTTTATACTTATGGAGATCTTTGGCGAACTCGACAAGAACGAAGAAACGCCGTTTATCAAGGTATTGACTTAACTACACACCGTAATGTGACACGATTGCGTATTAACGCGGATAATGGAGATGACACTATCGCTAGAGATGCCGCCATTGCGGAGGCTTATGGTAATCGATTTTGTATTCCGCTTGATTTCGAATTGCTAGAATCTCATGCACCATTTTATCAGAGTGCTCTCGGCGATCGCCTGGAGTATGAACTTACCTTTAACGCTTATAGCAAGGTTATCCGCAGCACAGACCCGGATGCATCCTATACGATAGAAGGGATTAGTCTCGAGTTTGAGAAAGTCACACAACCCGAACTTGCGAGACAGATAGCCGGTTATTATTCAGGTAGGCTCGCTATTTTATTTGATAGAATACTACGACATCGTAAAATTCCTCTGGACAAATCTGACACACTCTGGAATATTAATCTCAACGTGCCGGCAAAAAGTATGAAGGGTGTACTGCTGTTGTTTGATGAGTATTACAATCCTAAGATCGATAAGGTTGAAGTGACGATCGAAGGTGTGCCCAATCAACTGTTTAGTCAAGGTATGCGTTCCTATCAACAATGGGATGAAATCAGAAAGTTTTTCGGAACGCAAAAACGCGACCCCGAAGTAGACAAAGTGGTAAAAGATTTAGAACTAGCGGATGTCACAATCGGTGAATATTTCACGAATAATTATGCTCTTTGGTTGGATATGCGCACCACAGATGATAATTCTCTTCACGGGAGTGGACGTCGTATCGAAAATGCGTCTGAAGGCATTACGATTCAGATTCAGAAAAAAGCTGAAACGGCAGAACCGCTAAATGCGTATGTATTTGTAATTATGGATGGACAATTAAATATAGAAGATGGAAGATTTGTCGAGGCTGTTTACTAAAGAAGCACATTCCGCAATTATTTGCGGGCAAACTGGGTGTGGTAAGACCGAATTTATTTTAGATTTATTACAAACGACATATCGTGGTGTGTTCGAGAATATTGTAATTCTATGCCCTACTCTCGAATATAATAAAGCCTATCGATCCAGAGTGTGGGTAAGAAAGGACCGCGGGGTATACACCGTTAATCCCGGTGATAAACTTCACGAATGGCTTGGGCTGTTTTTTGAAATATTTGCCGGGGAGCCAACGTTGTACATCATCGATGACTGTAGTGACTTAAAGGCTCTTACTCAAAAGAAGCAAATGTTGAGTAAACTCGCATTTTCTGGAAGACACGCGAAACAGTCTGTGTGGGTGTTGACTCAGAAATACAACTCGGTTCTTACTGACCTTCGCGAACAAACAAAATGGGTGGCTTTATTTCACTGTAAGGATAGGGACTCGTTTGATGAGTGTTTAAGAGAAAACGATGTCATTCCAACACAAAATGAACGTAAAGAGGTTAGGAAATCATTGGCAAATACCAAACACTCCAAGTTGATATTAAAAACTGATCAACCAGTTGCATATAAAATTTGCTAGTAATAACAATGCTTAACAATTTCTTAACACTGCTTAACAGTTCCTTAGCACTGGTTAGCAATTTCTTAACACTTTTAGTCGTTGGATTTGTAGTTTTTCATTATTTTAAACTTAAAAGGAGGTATATAGAATATAAGAAGATGGACCAATTACTATCCGAGGATCCCAAACGCGACAGGCTTATGGCGATGGTCTCAGCCGGTGGAGCAAAAGAATATTTAGGGAAAGAGTTTAGTGTTGATAAAATCGAAGCGATGAAAGATCCGGATATAGACAAGCTTTATACGAGATACGAAGCGAGTTTAGGATCGATGATTACAAAATCACTCGGTAATACAATTATACAACTGTATACCAGAGCAGTTTGTATGTATCTCCCAATTGATGACCAAACAAAATTAAATAGTGATCTCGAGCAAGATCCATTCCTGGGACATGCGCTTAACAGTTTTACTTGCGAACTATATCACAGATTTGGCATGTTCTTAGCTCCGCTCACCACAGCTGTAACTACTGTTAAACATTGTCAATTTAATAAATATAATGGAGGAAGTAACGAAACCAAAGAATCAGAAGAAAGTTGAAGCGGGTCGAAAAGGTGCTGCTGCTAGAAAAGAAAAACATGAAGAACTTCTCCAAAAACTTCGAAAAGCGAAAGAACAACAACAACAAGAAGAAGAACCATCATCGAGGGGACCAGATCACGTTTTTATCAATCCCTTGTACATTGCTGCTGCGATGATAATAGGTTGTGGTGTTTACATATATTTTAATCGGTCGAAAAAACCACCACCACCTGTGGTAACAAAACCCAACCCATTTATCATGTTTTGAACATTAATTTAAACACTATTTATAAACAACAATGACAACACCAAATATAAACGGTAAAGAAATTGCAAACACTGTATACCACGCGGTTGTGGTCAGCGCATTGGCCGCTGGTTACTCGAGATTGACAAAATTAATATTTACGAAAGCCCCGACACCTAGACTGGCTTTCAACCTCGAAGATATCGGGATGGCCACTTTGGATATAGCCCTCGCTATGGCTACGAAGGATATGTTGGAAAAACAAGGTATTCTCCCACATGATATTTTGAAGTAATAATAATATCATCATTATAGTATGGCATCAGTAGCGTTACTCGTTGGTGGGGCAGTAGTAAACGCTTTAGCATTTACCGGAAGTAATTTTTTATTTAGTAAACTGGGGTCTTCAGACGCGTTAGAAGAACAGAAACGACACAACAAAGCGCAAGAACAACTTCAGGCAGCGACCGCAGAATGGCAGAAAGAGAGGATTCAACGTTTAGATTATATCAATGAAAAACTAAGACAACAACAACATGCTGTGAACACGTTTAAGGATGTGGATATGGCTATGCAAGAATATTATAAAGTGATGGGGGAGCCACTACCCCCTCTTTCTCATAAACCCCAACTTTCAGATTTTTATGCACCCTCAGAGGGACAAAAAGATCGAGAATACGTATTTATTATCATGACCATGGTCATTTTTGGCGTTGTGATTTCAAAATATTAAACATTTACTTTCTTAAATAAAATGGAAAAGATCTATTACAGCCCAAGCGGTTATTGGAAGGGTTATTCGGCGATTAAAAAACTCGCGAAAGCAGCCAAGGTGTCTGAGGATGAGGCTAGAAAATGGTTACAAAAACAAGCTATATGGCAAATTTATCTACCCCCTCCAAAGTATATTCCGAGAGCAAAATTTGATATTACTATCCCAAATGAGGTTCATCAGGCTGACCTTTTATTTTTACCCTATGACAGAATCGGGCGTAAGACGTATAAGTATGCGCTGACTGTCGTTGATGTTGCAAGTCGATATAAAGAAGCCGAACCCCTAACAACGAAAGACAGCGTCGAAGTGGCGGCCGCTTTTTTACGTATTTATGACCGTAGCCCTTTGAAGTTGCCCAAACTTCTTCAGGTAGATCCTGGCCGAGAGTTTATGGGTGCTGTGAACAAAATTTTTAAAAAAGTAAGGCGTGGAAAGACACACAGAAGCCAGGCTATTGTAGAAAGATTTAATCGTACGCTGGCAGAACGATTGTTTAGTCATCAATATGTGGTTGAAATGAAATCGCCGAATCGATCAACAGAATGGGTCACTAGATTACCGGCTGTTGTGGCTGCATTGAATAATGAGGTGACGAGACTTATTGGTAAGAAACCGTCGGTCGCAATAAAGGCCAAATCGGTAGAAGCCGAATCCTCTGCACCGACTAAAGATGATAAAGGAGAGTTACCGCCTGATGCGCAAGTTCGGTACTTGTATGAGCCCGGTGAGCTCGAGGGTGGAGCTCGCAAACGAGCAACGGATCCCGTTTGGTCTCTTAAAGTTTATAATATTAAGCGTATGATGCCCGGCGATCCTATTCTTTATTATTTACAAAATGGTCCATCCAGAGGGTTTGTACACGAAGAGCTTATGGTTGTTCCTCACGATACAGAAATACCATAGTGCCCGTAGGCGTAAGATGTAATACCATCATCTAGCCAATAGCGTTTGGAATCGTACGGTGAGAGTGATGTCTTCATTTGCTTGATCGTGTACATCTTGTGCTTATACGATCTGAACGTTCTCATACTATTAGTAAATTGAACAGATCGATCAATACACTCCTTATACATATCGGGTTCAATTTCATCCTTCACCACACATTTTTTTATGCCCTTGGCTTTCTTGATAACTGATCCATCATCCGCTACAACCGAATACATCTTTGAGCGCAAGCCGCAGAATTGTCGGATCGGTTTACATCCGAGCTCACTTTTCATGTATCCTGGCACTTTCTCTATCGATTTATCATACAATGGATGATCTTTTGGAAAATTACTGCGGTCATGTACATTATCATCCATACAAGCGATAAAATCCTCACATTCTACGTGGAGAATGAATGAATCGGTATCAGTATATAACAACCTGCATCCATATTTTTTCTTGTAGTGGTTGTAATACAAATCATACATGAGATACTTGGATAGGTCGAGAATGGCCATCCCGATATAGATAGGTTTATTAAGCACAAGCTTATTTTTTTTGTAGTGAATCGCTAGAAGTTTCTCGTTGATGATCATATGATCGACATAAGCCGGTTTGTTTATTAGTTTGCGTGCCTTGTCCTCTTCATCTAACTTGAATAATTTGATATTCGTTCTCATTCTGATATTTTCCATAGTTTTACCAAATACCGAGTTGTTCATTAATTTATACAGATCTTTATCGGCATCGTTAGTAGCGGCTTGTCTCAGTTTGGTGTTCATCAATATATAGGGCGCCATCCAGGGACTTTGATTAAACTTTAACACTTTTGTGATTTTAGTTACTTTCATGCCAAGTTGCGTGTATAGCTTGAGATTTCTATAGTGAACGACATAACCAACCTTATTCCATAGATTCGGAACTAATTTTCTCGTTTCCTTTCCGCGCATCTCGAGTTTTTCACGAAGGCGTCGTTGATAGGGTGAGAGGTTTTCGAGTTTTATTTCTATTTTCTCAGGAGCTAGGGGATAATCGTTATGTTCGTCGTGTAATTCCTCAGGGTACTCGATATCACACTCCACAATATATCCCGTCTCATCATCGTCG
>NC_134905.1:14511183-14528683 GCF_041734735.1 Babylonia areolata
CAGCCATTGGACGATGCCAACATTTCCTTCACAGCCATTGGACGATGCCAACATTTCCTTCACAGCGATTGGACGATGCCAACATTTCCTTCACAGCCACTGGACGACGCCATCATTTCCTTCACAGCGACTGGACGACGCCATCATTTCCTTCACAACCATTAGACGATGCTTACCCCTGGCCTTCCCGGAGGTCCCTGCGGTCCTGACGGTCCGTCCAATCCGGGTATGCCTCGTTCTCCTTTCATTCCGATCAGGCCTGGCAGACCTGGCAGTCCATCCATACCACGGTCGCCCTGCACAGAAGCACAAGAAATACTGATGACAGTAGCAATGATAATAATAATAATAATAATGATAACAACAACAACAACAATAATAAAAAGGATAATAATAATAACAATAATAATGCTGATAATGACAATAACAATTGTTATGATATCATTGAGTATGACACTATTCAATAAACATCACGTTGAGTTTTTCAGCATGCATGAGCAGGGCTCTTGCCTGGTCACAAAGTTTGGAAAGAAAGTTCAAGTTTACGTGTGTGTGTTGTTGTTTTTTAGTAACTGTTTTCAACATTTAACCTGTGTGAAGTCTGCTTTAGTTTCAGTTTCAGTTTCAGTTTCAGTCTCTCAAGGAGGTGTCACTGCGTTCGGACAAATCCATACATGCTACACCACATCTGCTAGGCAGATGCCTGACTTGCAGCAAAACCCAACGCGCTCTGTCAGGCCTCAAGTGCATGCATATACATTTTGTGTACCTATCAAACCTCAAAGCCTGTGACACAGACATCGCTTCCTGGGAAACTGATGCCCTTGACCGCTGTCGCTGGAGGATGCTGTGCTCTAGTGGCATAAAGACGTTTGAAAACAAGAGAATGCTGGCCATTAAGGAGAAGCGTGAGCGAAGGAAGCAGGGCTCAACTTCTGGAGATGTTTTCCCTTGCAACACCCGTGGGAAGTGCTACGCATCCAGAATCGGCCTCTTCTCCCATATGGGGACACACACCGACAGATAAGCCTGCCTGCCTACTCATCCGTCGGACTGACAGGAGACTCCATCACCTATCTGAGTGGATTTCTTCTATGTAACTTTGCCAGAGGGCAACACTCTCGTTGCCATGGGATTCTGGATGCGCAGCACTTCTCACAGGTGTTGCAAGGGAAAACGTCTCCAGAAGTTGAGCCCTGCTTCCTTCGCTCATGTTTCTCCTTAATAGCCAGCATTCTCTTTGTTTTCAAACGTCTTTATGCCACTAGAGCACAGCATCCTATTTCTTCTATGTAATTTTGCCAGAGGGTAACACTCTCATTGCCATGGGTTCTTTTTCAGTGCGCTATTTGCGCGCTGCAAACGGGACCTTGGTTTATCATCTCATCCAAAGAACTGACTGGATGCTCAGTTCAATTCTCCAGTCAAACCTTGGGAGAAAGGGCGCCAGCGGGATTTGAACACAGACCCTCACAGACTCTTTATTGGCAGGTGAGCGTCTTAACCATTCCGCCACCTTCCTCCTGTCCACACAGATTTACAGCAATGGTAATAATGATAAAAATAATAACTGGTATGATATCATAAGAGTACGAAACCATTTCTTTGATATCAAGTTTAGTTTTTCAGCATGTGCAGGGTTCTTGCCTCGTCATAGTCAACCAGCAGACTGCAAGGCACTTATAAATAAAGTTCCAGTTTATGTAGTGTTTTTTTTTAATGACTAGTTTTCATCACTTAACCTGTGTGTAGTCTGCTTTATAATAATAATAATAATAATTTGAATACAGATACATGAATAGACAAACTTTATTGTCTATACTTTGGTACAGAGATATCCTTTTTTGGCAGCAGCACGTGTCCAACATAATAACAAACAAATAAAATGTATGAAAAATAAAAAGACAATTTGAATGGCACCAAACAGAAATAGCTGTATACAAATAAACAAAAAAAAATAATGATAAAATATATACAAATAACAACAATGATAAAAGTACTACTTTAACTACTTCTATTTCTGCAACTACTAAATAAACATCATGGCACCGCTTGAGACTATCTTCAAAAACAGGGCAACACGTTTCACTCACAACAATCATTGACATTCTAATTAACCCTAACATCAGATAACACCAATCAGCTCACAGCACTGCTTGAGACGACCTTCAACAAAAAGGGCTACATGTCTTTCACTAGCAACACTCAATGACACACTTATCAACTCTTTCCATACGAACGGCGAAAGAGACGACATTAACAGCGTTTCACCCCAATTACCATCATCAAAATATTGCAAGCGGAAGGCTCTTATATACTGAAGACGTGAATGTTGACAAAGAATACCACAATTCTGACGACGGAAGCTAAAGGTTGGGTCATTCAGACACCCACTGGACATCCGAGGGGTTTGTGCAGAGGAGAAGAGAGGACTGGCCGTACTGAGTGAGTTAACTAATCAACACTAATGAACACCAATCAACTCACCTTCATTCCAGGGAGACCAGGATTTCCAGGAAAACCTTGTTTGCCCTGCGTTACGAAAAAGGAACATGTCGTAACTACTGGCTTGGGTGTGTGTTTCTATACCTGTCAGAAACTTAGCAACTCAACATGCACGGTATATGTGTCTCTACATCTGTCTATATAACTTAACAACACAACTTACACAGTATCGGTGTGTGTTTCTCTACCTGTCAGTGACTTTACAAAAAAACATACATTGTATATGTGTGTGTTACTATATCTGTTAATGACTTAACAAAAGAACATACATAATATATGTGTGTATATCTATATCTGTCTGTAAATTTACAACATAATGTACATGGTATATGTGTGTGTATCTATAACTGTCTATAACTTAACAACAAAACGTACATTGTGTATGTGTGTGTATCTTTATCTGTCAATAATTTAACAACAACACATACACGGTATAGGTGTCTTATCTGTCTATAAATTAACCACACAACATACTTGGAACAGGCATGTGTTTCTATGTCTGTCAGTAACTGAACAATACAACAAATATGGTATTTCTGTGTGTGTTTCTATGTCTGTCTATATATAACTTAACAAAACAAGGACACACACACACACACACACACACACACACGCACGCACATACACACTATTATCACTTCAAGTGGAAACACATTCAACTGAAGACAACATGCACACACACACACACACACACACACACACACACACACACACACACACACACACACACACACACACACACACACACACACACACACACACACACACACACACACACACACACCGACCAACAATGGCAACCTACCCGAGGTCCAGCAATTCCGGGTACTCCTTTTTCTCCCAGCATTCCTTTGGGTCCGGGTAGACCCTGAAACACCATATTTCTTCGGTTTCAAGGCGGTGCTGCTTTATGAAAGAAATAAAAGGTGGGTATAAAAAAGGGAGCAGATTCCTCATTTACATATAAGAATTCCTCATTAACATATAAGAATTCTTCATTTATATATAAGAATCAAGAATATTTAATCCTTTCACCCCTTTTGGGGCATGGAGGATATTATACTACAGCAACAGTATTTTACACCATGATTAAACATAAACAATTAAAATAAAACATAACTATCAGAAACAGAATACAAACTATATGAAACACAACATAAATGATGACAGTATTTTTCTGGTAATAAACCTCAGGATAGATCAGACTATGTTGCTCATCTTTGTAACATTACTTAAGTTCAACCAAACCGTCTAGGCTGCATGAAATAAATTACATAGAAAGTCTCTTCCAAGAAGAAAAATTCAACAATCGTTGGCCTTTTTTTTTCCCCCACTTATCGAGCCTGCCAAAGGAATGATGAATTTCAGTTCCTCAAGGAGGCATCACTGCGTTCAGACAAATCCATATACTCTACACCACATCTGCAAGGCAGATACCTGAGCGGCACCATAACCCAACGCGCTTTGTCAGGAAAGCGCATGCACATTTATTTGTTTACCTGATTATTCGTTTACCTACCTTGAGTGGATCTCTTCTACAGAATTTTGCCAGAGAACAACACTGTCATTGCCATGTTTTCTTCTTGTTTTTTTGTTTTTTTTTCAGTGCGCCAAATACATGCTGCACCTGGGACCTCGGTTTATCATTTCATCCGAATGACTTCAACGCTCAGTTTGATTATTCCAGTCAAACTTGGGAGAAAGGGCAAGGAGCGGGATTCGAACCCAGACCCTCAAGGAGTCTGTATTGGCAGATGAGCATCTTAACCATTCTGCCACCTCAGAACCTTCTTCTTTTTCTTCTTCTTCTGCATTCGAGGGCTGCAAATCCCACGTTCACTCGTATGCACACAAGTGGGCTTTTACGTGTATGACCGTTTTTACCCCGCCATGTAGGCAGCCATACTCCATTTTCGGGGGTGTGCATGCTGGGTATGTTCTTGTTTCCATAACCCACTGAACGCCGACATGGATTACGGGATCTTTAACGTGCGTATTTGATCTTCTGCTTGCATATACACACGAAGGGGGTTCAGGTACTAGCAGGTCTGCACATATGTTGACCTGGGAGATCGGAAAAATCTCCACCCTTCACCCACCAGGCACCGTCACCGTGATTCGAACCCGGGAACGCTTTAACCACTCGGCTATTGCGCCCGTCACACCTCAGAATCAAAATATTTGTATTTGTATTTGTATTTCTTTTTATCACAACAGATTTCTCTGTGTGAGATTCGGGCTGCTCTCCCCACGGAGAGCGCGTCGCTATGCTACAGCGCCACCCATTTTTTTGTATTTTTTCCTGCGTGCAGTTTTATTTGTTTTTCCTATCGCAGTGGATTTTTCTACAGAATTTTGCCAGGAACAACCCTTTTCTTGCCATGGGTTCTTTTACGTGCGCTAAGTGCATGCTGCACACGGGACCTCAGTTTATCGTCTCATCCGAATGACTAGCATCCAGACCACCACTCAAGGTCTAGTGGAGGGGGAGAAAATATTGGCGGCTGAGCCGTGATTCGAACCAGCGCGCTCAGATTCTCTAGCTTCCTAGGCGGACGCGTTACCTCTAGGCCATCACTCCACATAAATAAGAATACCTTTAAAGCGTGGTGATGTCTGTGATACATACAAATTACAAGCAAAATGATAAAAATTTGGCATACAACATACACGTAACAAAATAACACTCAACTCAGTCATAGCAAAGCAAGTCCAATAACTTTCCATCATTTAAAACACGCACATACATACGTGCACGCACACACCCGCCCATATCCAAGCACCCATGCACACTTATTGTATATTCACATGCTCACATATTCAATGAATATAGTGGTGAAATCAATATAAATTAATACTAATCTGTAAAACATACAACCAAACTTTAAACAGACATGGCATAGGAAGGAGCATCAGTTTCAGGCATGAAAACATCCATGTAAGTCATAAAAACATCAGTTACATCATCACTAGGATCAGCATCTTTATCGTAAAATTGGACATCTCAGCTCAAAATCAAGTATAAGTTAAATTAAAGAGATTAGATCACGAGTAAATTAAAGCGACAAAGTGTACATACCCTGCGACCTTGTTCACCAGGATAACCAGGCTCTCCACTATCACCCTTCATTCCCTGTGGCAAAAAACAAACAAGTGTCATCTTCAGTCTCTCTCTCTCTCTCTCTCTCTCTCTCTCTCTCTCTCTGTCTCTCTCTCAGATACCTGACAAATGCATGGACTGTTGAGAGGCTTCCATAGGTATGTATATAACATTAGCCTAAAAACAAAATGAAACCAGATAAATAAACAAAATGAACAGATATGTAAATACATTAAAATATGAAAGACGCACAGAAGGCAAATGGTTACACTGAACAAACAAGGACGATGGACTATGTTTAACATCGTACAAACATGCAAACAAACAAACAGCATTATACATACATATAAACACTTTTTAAGTACATGAAAATATGCAGAAAGGAGCACAGAAAAGAAGAAGAAAAGAAGAGAGAAAATGGACCAAAAAAACAACAAAAAAACCTATTGAACAAGACAAAGAAAATGATCATACATTTAACAAAAAGAAACACACACAAAAAAACTGCACTTAAAAATCCATTTGTACCAATAACAAAAAAACAAAAAAAAAAAAAGCCAGAATATTTCTATTTCATTTTCCTCAACCTCATTATCAATTCAAAGAAGATATCTTTTAAATTTCAATAATCATAATGATACAACAACAGCAACATTAATAATAACAACAATGTTAAGAAGAAGAAGAAGAAAGAGAAGAAGAATTTTTCACAAAACAAAAAAAATGAATGAACAAATAAAAGATCGATTTTAATAATAATCACACACACAATTTTTTTTTTTCCAAACATTTCCACAAGGCCAACTCTTCCTGCACTATATATACCCACCGGGTCACCATCTTCTCCAGGTTCTCCCCGTGGGCCCGGCGGTCCATGGATGAACTCAGTCGGGCCCTGGTCAAAGGACCCGGACAACCCTGGGGGACCTGGTTCGCCCTTGTCTCCCCTGGGGCCTTGACCTCCGCGCAGACTGACTCCGTTGGATCCCTTCTCTCCCTTCATCCCGTCCGTCCCGGGCAGGCCCTGTGTGGCAACAAGATGAAATAAAATGGTGTGGCTGCTGGACCATGAAAAAACGAAGTTAAAAAATATCATAGTATGTGGTGTAAAAAAAAAAAAAAAAAAAAAATCAAAGGGCACCTTTTGAAGAAGATAAAACGATGTTTCGACTCTTTCTAGACAAAAACAAGGCTTTGAGTCTTACACACACACACACACACACAGATTTTAAGAAAGAAACAACAGACACATAAATATATATGCAGACAAAAAAACAACAAAAAACACGGACACACACACACACACACACACACATTTTAAGAAAGAAACAACAACAGACACACAGACATATATGCAGACAAAAAAACAACAAAAACATGGACACACACACACACACACACACACACACAAGAGAACAAATAAAACAACAACAACAACCAGAGAGCATGAAAAAAACAACCAAGGGTAAGAGACACAAGAAAAATTTGTCAGTTAAAACCGAGAAAGTGAGACAACAGATAACAGTGAGAGAAAGATGGTAACAGAGCCACAGATAAACAGACAACAGGAACAACAACAACAAAAAAGATAAGAAGAAAACGAAGAATAAGAAGAACAACAATAATAATAATGATAATAACAATTAAACACACACAAAAAAACTCATGAAAACTTTTTTCTCTCACATCGATTCCAGGCAAGCCAGGTTCTCCTTTGGGTCCAATAGGTCCATCAGCTCCAGGGGCTCCCTGATAAACATGGCATACATTACAAACATTCCTCGCGAAAAAAAAAAAATCACTCCACTGACTTCCATGACAGTGGACAAAAAAAAAAAAGAAAAAAAAAAGGAAAAGAAAAAAGCAAAAAAGCAATTCCCTCAATCTTCATGACACAAGTGTTGGTTTGATTAAACAAATATTCATTCAGGCAATGCACACTACAAACAAAAAAATACAAAATAAAAAAAAAACAGTTCCCTCAATCCCTTCTGGATCACAAGTGTTGGTTTGATTAAACAAATATTCATTCAGGCAATGCACACTACAAACAAAAAAAGAAAAGAAAAAAAAACAAAAACAATTCCCTCAATCCTCATGACACATGTGTTGGTTTAATTAAACAAATATTTATTCAGGCAATACACACTACAAACAAAACAAAACAAACAAACAAAAAAAGCAATCCCCTCAATCATCAGGATACAAGTGTTGGTTTTGTCAAACTTTTTTTTTTCTTTTCAGAAAACATCTTAAACATGCACACATAAACTGCAGTGCAATAACAGCTTATAATTATCACTCTTCAACCAAGAGGGGCATCACAGTCTTGAGAACACATTGATACACCAACCTGACTTACTTGTCAGTGACTTGGGAGTGTACGGAAAACACAAAACCTTTTGTTTGTTTGTTCTCAGAAAAGAATTTTGCTTGTACAAAGGAATACAAAGCTTGTCAGTAACTTGGAGTGTACGGAAAACACAAAAACTTTTTGTTTGTTTGTTCTGAGAAAAGAATTTTGCTTGTTCAAAGGAATACAAACTTGTCAGTAACTTGGAGTGTACGGAAAACACAAAAACTTTTGTTTGTTTGTTCTCAGAAAGGAATTTTGCTTGTACAAAGGAATACAAAGCTTGTCAGTGACTTGGGAGTGTACGGAAAACACAAAACCTTTTGTTTGTTTGTTCTCAGAAAAGAATTTTGCTTGTACAAAGGAATACAAAGCTTGTCAGTGACTTGGGAGTGTATGGAAACACAAAAACTTTTGTTTGTTTGTTCTCAGAAAAGAATTTTGCTTGTACAAAGGAATACAAAGCTTGTCAGTGACTTGGGAGTGTACGGAAAACACAAAAACTTTTGTTTGTTTGTTCTCAGAAAAGAATTTTGCTTGTACAAAGGAATACAAAGCTTGTCAGTAACTTGGAGTGTACGGAAAACACAAAAACTTTTGTTTGTTTGTTCTCAGAAAGGAATTTTGCTTGTTCAAAGGAATACAAACTTGTCAGTAACTTGGAGTGTATGGAAACACAAAACCTTTTGTTTGTTTGTTCTCAGAAAAGAATTTTGCTTGTACAAAGGAATACAAAGCTTGTCAGTGACTTGGGAGTGTATGGAAACACAAAACCTTTTGTTTGTTTGTTCTCAGAAAAGAATTTTGCTTGTACAAAGGAATACAAAGCTTGTCAGTGACTTGGGAGTGTATGGAAACACAAAACCTTTTGTTTGTTTGTTCTCAGAAAAGAATTTTGCTTGTACAAAGGAATACAAAGCTTGTCAGTGACTTGGGAGTGTATGGAAACACAAAACCTTTTGTTTGTTTGTTCTCAGAAAAGAATTTTGCTTGTACAAAGGAATACAAAGCTTGTCAGTAACTTGGAGTGTATGGAAACACAAAACCTTTTGTTTGTTTGTTCTCAGAAAGGAATTTTGCTTGCACAAAGGAATTTGTGTACAAGCTAGTCAGTAACTTGGAGTGTACTGGAAACACAAAACCTTTTGTTTGTTTGTTCTCAGAAAAGAATTTTGCTTGTACAAAGGAATACAAAGCTTGTCAGTGACTTGGGAGTGTATGGAAACACAAAACCTTTTGTTTGTTTGTTCTCAGAAAGGAATTTTGCTTGTACAAAGGAATTTGTGTACAAGCTAGTCAGTAACTTGGAGTGTACGGAAAACACAAAAACTTTTGTTTGTTCTGAGAAAGAAATTTTGCTTGTACAAAGGAATACAAACTTGTCAGTAACTCAGAGTCTACAGAAAACACAAAACCTTTTGTTTGTCAGTTCTGGGAATGGGATTTTGCATACACAAAGGAATAAGCTTATCAGTAACTTGGAGCATTGGGAAACACAAAACCATTTGTTTGTTGGCTCTGAGAGTGGGAATTTACTTATGAAAAGAAATGCAAGTTTGTGTTTTGTTGGAAGCAGATTGTATGCAGGGGAAGAAAATGAAGAAAGAAAGAAAAAAAAAAAGTGGAAGAGGAGGAAGGTGAATAAAGTGAGTAGAAAATGGACTAGAAAACCTACTTAATAAGAAGAAAAAAAAGGGGGTGGGGGTAACTGGAAGGTTGGATACTTCTCTCCCCCTCCCCCCTCATCCCCCACACTAAGCAGAGCAGAAAGCTTTTTTTTTTTTTTAATTTAAAAAAAAGATTTTTCATTCTGCCAAAGTAAAGAAATATATTTTTTAAAGGATCAATGTTGATAAGCAGAACAACTGCAACAGTCATTTATAATTCTCTGCATGTTTGTCATACAATTCGTGAAAGTTAACTCTGTGTGTGTGTGTGTGAGTGTGTGTGCATGCGTGTCTATGTCTGTGTGACTATGTGTGTGTCTCTCTCTCTGTCTGTTTGTCTGTGTGTGTGGGTGTATGTGTGTCTGCGTGTGTCTGTGTGTTTGTGTGTGTGGCTGTGTCTGCATCAGTGTATGCGAGTGTGTGCATGCCCCTTTGTGTGAATACTCATGTATGTGTATTTGTGCACAGGAAGACTGACATACAGACAGGCAGACAGTCAGACAGACAGACCGACAGAAAAACACAGCTCTCACTTACAGGTAAGCCAGGGAATCCTGAAGGACCTTGTTCTCCCTGAAAAAAAGCCATCATAAACATTATCATCATCGTCATAAAAATCCTCATCACCAGCATGATCATCATCCAACAAAATCATCGTCATTACTGTTGTCATCGTCGTCATCATCACCACCACCACCACCACCACCACCACCATCGGTGTCATCATCAAAATCATTGTTGTCATGATCACTGTCATGGTCATCTCCTCCACCACCGGCATAATCATCACCATCATCATCATCATCACCACCATCATCATCAACTTATCATTTTCACTCCGTACCTTCAAAAGGTTTCTTCCTCTCTTCTTTCTTTGTTCGTGGGCTGCAGCTCTCACGTTCACTCGTATGTACACGAGTGGGCTTTTACGTGTATGACCGTTTTTACCCCCGCCTTGTAGGCAGCCATACTCTGTTTTCGGGGGGTTAAAAAAAAAAGGTTTAAAGGTTGTGTAGGTCCCCTAACCTTTTATGACCATTGTGTCAAGGCGAGGCCTAAACTTCTACTTCGCCCATTTTTATTAAATCTTCCCCAATGATGGACGTCAGGTGTCCATTCACACATTCAGAATAAACAGCCTTTCCCAGGGATACACAGCTACAGAAACCTGATCACTGGTTCACAAGGAACGGAAATCAAACGCCTCTTCTCCACTCTGGGTGGGACGCTCACTCAGTCTGGCTCCGCGACTAGGCTATTACTGTCGTCAGTAGGGGGCTTAGTAGGTGGTGTCCTAAGAACGATAAATCAGAAGAAAAAAAAACCCACTACTGAACACCACCGAAGTGACTCAGCAGCAGTGCAGGGTCTACTCTGGTGTGTGGCCTCCTGGTGACCTAACATCGATGATTCCCTGTGGACTGCCGATGCTGGGACTGTGACAGTCCTGGGTGTGGCTGTGTATAGGGGACTCAGAATGAGCGGCGTGGGAGTAATGCCACTGAAATGGTGCGCACACACACACACACACACACACACACACACACACACACACACACACACACAGAGGCATATTCCTAATTGCTCAAACTCACTCTCAAACTCTCTCTCTCTCTGACACAAACAGAACCCCCCCCCTCCCCTCCACACACACACACACACACAAGTATGCAAACACCATCCCACCATACCCCCATGACACACCACCCTTCACACAAACCCCCACCCCTAACAATCCCTGTCTACACCCCTCTCCCACCCACCCCCACCCCATTACACACCACCCTTCACACAAACCCCCACCCCCAACAACCCCTGTCTACACCCCTCCTCCCACCCACATCCACCCCATCACACACCACCCTTCACAAAAACCCCCACCCCCAACAACCCCTGTCTACACCCCTCCTCCCACCCACCCCCACCCCATCACACACCACCCTTCACACAAACCCCCACCCCCAACAACCCCTGTCTACACCCCTCTCCCACCCACATCCACCCCATCACACACCACCCTTCACACAAACCCCCACCCCCAACAACCCCTGTCTACACCCCTCCTCCCACCCACCCCCACCCCATCACACACCACCCTTCAAACAAACCCCCACCCCTACCACCAACCACCACCACCACCCACCACCACCCACCACCAACAACCACCACCACCAACAACCACCACCACCACCACCACCACCAACCACCACCACCACCACCACACAAACTCTCCGACAGTGACCGCGAGGCCAGCAATGGATCGGGAAGTGACCGAACCTTCTGTCCCTTGACCAGCGGCATGCCCAGGGCCGCGTCACCCTTGGCTCCCTTGGGGCCGGGTGTGCCGGGTCTGCCCTCCAAGCCGGGTAGACCAGGTAAGCCGGGTGAGCCAGGGTCTCCCTGCAAGAGTCACAGGTCACTATAGCATCGACGATAACAACTATAATAACAAAAACCATAACATCATCGTCATCTGTTGTTGTTGTTTTTCCAAAACAGCAAGAACATCATCATCATCTGTTGTTTTTTTCCAAAACAGCAAGAAAATCATCATCATCTGTTGTTGTTTTTCCAAAACAGCAAGAAAACCATCATCATCTGTTGTTGTTTTTCCAAAACAGCAAGAACATCATCATCATCTGTTGTTGTTTTTTCCAAAACAGCAAAAACATCATCATCATCTGTTGTTTTCCAAAACAGCAAAAACATCATCATCATCTGTTGTTTTCCAAAACAGCAAGAACATCATCATCATCTGTTGTTGTTTTCAAAAACAGCAAGAACATCATCATCATCTGTTGTTTTTTCCAAAACAGCAAGAACATCATCATCATCTGTTGTTTTCCAAAACAGCAAGAACATCATCATCATCTGTTGTTTTTTTCCAAAACAGCAAGAACATCATCATCATCTGTTGTTTTTTCCTGAGTGTTGTGTTGTGTTGTGTGTTGTGTTGTGTGTTGTGTTGTGTTGTGTTGTGTGTTGTGTTGTGTTGTGTTGTGTTGTGTTGTTGTGTTGTGTTGTGTTGTGTTGTGTTGTGTTGTTGTGTTGTGTTGTGTTGTGTGTTGTGTTGTGTTGTGTGTTTGGAGGTGAGGGGAGAGATAGAGAGAGAGACAGGGGGGGGGGTTAGAAAGAATGAGAGAGAGAAATAGACATGGAGAGACAAGGAGAGGATATGGACAGAGAGAGAGAGAGAGAGAGAAGAGAGAGACAGGGGGAAGGTGGGGGGAAGGGGGGGGGAGAGAATAGGAGAGAGAAATAGGTAGGGAGAAAGAGAGAGAGAGAGTGTGTGTGTGTGTGTGAGTGAGTGTGTGTGTGTGTGTGTGTTTGTGTGTGTGGGGGAGAGAGAGAGAGAGAGACAGAGACAGAGACAGAGAGATATCAGTGTGTGAAGGATTACAAACCGATAAACAACAACAACAACAACAAAAAACAAAAAAAAACCCATTAAAAAAACAGCCAATACTTGAATGGTTCACAACACTCATGAATCAAACACAATGTGAAATTCTCAAAATGCATAAACACACACACACACACACACATATTATCAACAAACAAACAAACAAACAAAAATCCCACTCATCGTCACCTACACCACAGGAGGCAACCATTTCTGGTTGACCTGCAAGTCTGGCAGCTAGCAGACATCAGTGCACCAAGACACATCTCTCAGTTTCAGTTTCAGTTTCTCAAGGAGGTGTCACTGTAATTGGACAAATCCGTAATTGCTACACCACACCTGCTAAGCAGATACCTGACAGCGGCTCGACCCAACGCATTTTGTCAGGCCTTGAGTGCATGCTTCTTCTTCTTTTGCCTTCACTCGTATGCACACCAGTGGGCTTTTATGTGTATGACCGTTTTTACCCCGCCATGTAGGCAGCCATACTCCGTTTTCAGGGGGGGGTGCATGCTGGGTATGTTCTCGTTTCCATAACCCACCGAACGCTGACATGGATTACAGGATCTTTAACGTGCCTATTTGATCTTCTGCTTGCATATACACACGAAGGGGGTTCAGGCACTAGCAAGTCTGCACATATGTTGACCTGGGAGATCGTAAAAAATCTCCACCCTTTACCCACCAGGCGCCATCACCATGATTCGAACCCGGGACCCTCAGATTGACAGTCCAACGCTTTAACCACTCAGCTACTGCGCCCGTCGAGTGCATGCATATATTTGTGCACCTGTCAGAGTGGACTTCCCTTACAAAATTTTGTACCAGGGCAACCCTTTTCTTGCCGTGGGTTCTTTTACAGTGTGCCGAGTGCCTGCTGCATGTGGGACCTCGGTTCATGGTCTCAACCGAATGACTTGACGCTCACTTTGATTTTCCAGTTAAACTTGGGAGAAAGGGCTGAGAACGGGATCTGAACCCAGGCCCTCACGGACACTGTAGTATTGGCAGATAAGTGACTCTTAACCATTCAGCCACCTTGCTCCTTCATCTGTCGGAGCCTGCCTGTGTGCTGGTAGCTGGCCAGAAACAGCGGGAGAAAAGGGCAGGAGAAGGATTCGAGCCCAGACCCTCACTAACACTGTATGGGCAGATGAAGCATCTTAACCATTCAGCCACCTTGCTCCTCAATCTCTCAGAGCCTGGCCAGAAGCAGAGGGAGAAAAGGGCGAGAGCAGGATTCGAACCCAGACCCTAAAGGACACTCCAGTGCTGGCAGATAAGCATCTTAACCATTCAGCCACTTTGCTCCTCAACCTCTGGGAGCCTGTGTGCTGGAAGCCAGCCAGAAGCAGACTCAGCAGTGCAGGTTGGGGACAAGGGGGGGCTGGGGGGGGGGGGGCAGATGGGCTGTGGGGCGGGGAGGGGAGATAAGATAAAGGGGAGGAGGACATGCCTGATTGAACTTCACGGATGGTTTGTCAGCTCTGCCTGCCATCCTATTCAGCTCCCTCCACCCTCCCTCCACCTCCACCCCTTGTACGCCCCTCTCCCTACACATTACTTTTTTTTTCTCTCTCTCTCTCTCTCCTTTCTTCCTTCCTTCCTTCTGTCACTACCTTCCTCCCCTTCCTTCTTCCTCCTTCCCTCCTTCCTTCCTTTCCCTTCCCCCTACTTCCTTCCTTCCTTCTGTCACTACCTTCCTCCCCTTCCTTCTTCCTCCTTCCCTCCTTCCTTCCTCCCTCCCTCCCTATTTCCCACCCTTCCCTCCTTCCTTCCTTTCCCTTCCCCCTACTTCCTTTCTTCCTTCCTTCTCTTCTTTCTCCCTTCCTTCCTTCCTATTTCCCTCCCTCCTTCCCTCCTTCCTTCTTTCCTCGACTCTTTCCTGCCTTTCCCTTCCCCCTCCCTCCTTCCTCTCTATTTCCTTCCTTCCCTCCTTCCTTTCCTTCCTTCCATCCTTCCTCCCTCCCTTCTCTTCTTTCTCCCTTCCTTCCTTCCTATTTCCCTCCCTCCTTCCTTCCTTCCTCCCAGCTGGCCTATACTACCACTATCCACTGATTCCCTGGCAAAACCCTGCAGACTGATATATATATATATATATATATATATATATATATATATGTATGTATGTATCCTCTGTTGCTAGCGCCAGGTGTGGGTGGGTAGGGGGTGTAGGGGGCGGAAGTGGGGTGGGAGGGAGAGGGGGGGGGGTCTGATTGCTGCTGGATCAAAGGGTGGGTTCGAATCTTTTAGCCTGAAGATATTCTGGTCTGTGTGTGTGTGTGTGTGTGTGTGTGTGTGTGTCTGTTTGTTTGGTCTGTCTGTCTGCCTGCCTGTCTGTCTCTTTCTCTCTGCTTCTTTCCCTCCCTTGGGTTTACTTATCACCCTTTCTGTGTGTGTGTGTGTGTGTGTGTGTGTGCGTGTGTGTCTGTTTCTCCCTCTCTCTCCCTCTCTCTATCGCTCTCTATCTTTTACACACACACACAAACACACACACACACACACACACACAAACACACACACTAATATCAAAAGACATTCAACTAACAAAAAAATAAATAAATAAAATATTAAAAATATATAAATATATATATATATAAATTTTCAAAAAATATATTAATAATAATAAATATAAAAACAAAACCATAACACAACACCAGAAGAAACCCCAGTAAACCCACTGCACAAACATGTCCGTCTCTTGCCTGTGTGCTGTTAACAACCGCATCAAGAAACCGCTCACACACACACACATACACAAACACATTTGTAACACTTCTGTGCTTAAACACATCAGTCTTTTACCTATGTGCTGTTACAACTGCGTCATGAAAGTGCTCACACACACACATGCACACACACACTCAACATACTTGTAACACTACTACGTTCTTACAGTCTCTTACCTGTGTGCCTTTACAACCATGTCAAGAAAAGCATGTGCGCACAAACGCGCGCGCACACACACACACACACACACACACTTGTAACACTATGTTTAAACGCAGCGATCTCTTACCTGTGTGCCATTTCAACCGCGTCAAGAAAGCGTGCACGTGCGCGCACGCGCACACACACACACACATTTGTAACACTTCTATGTTTAGGCATATCAGTCTCTTACCTGTGTGCCGTTACAGCCGTCAAGACCGGGTGGACCTCTGGGGCCGGCAGATCCGGGAAAACCCTGAATAATCATTATCATCATCATTATTATTATTGTTATCATCATCACTATCATCATCATTATCATCATCATCATCATAATTATCATCATCATATCATCACAATTATTATCAACACCACAGTTATCATCATCATAAACATCATAATCACAATCATCTTAAATAGCATATCTATATGGTTCTTTCAAACCTATAAAAGACTTTACAATAAAATGTCATTCAATCACACCCACATACACTCCTCCCCCCCTCCCCTACTCACACACCTCACTCACACACACACACACCTCAAACACACACACACACACACACACCTCACTCACACACATACACACCTCACTCACACACACACACACACACACACACACACACGCACACACACACACACACACACACACACACACCTCACTCACACACACACACACCTCACTCACACACACACACACCTCAAACACACACACACACACACACACACACACACACACACACACACACACACGGCAGAACCCTGAGCATCATGACCAGCAGTTATTACCTGTGATTGTCACCAGAGATACTTCTACAACAACCAATATAATAAGATACTTTCAAATGGTTAATGCCTGTTTTTTTAATCACAAATATTTTCCACTATCTTTTTATTTCTAACAACCAGCAATCATTACTTTTTACTATTACCACTGATATTTCTTTATAAACAATCAATATTAGTCTACATAATGAAGGATATTTTTTTCCCTTACAATAAACACCTGTCTGTAATACCAGTCCTTTTAACTCTCTCCATACGAACGGCGAAAGAGACGACGTTAACAGCGTTTCTCCCCAATTACCACCATCAAAATATTACAAGCGGAAGGCTCTTACACTGAAGAGGTGAATGCTGACAAAGAATACCACAATTCTGATGACGGAAGCTAAAGGTTGGGTCATTCAGACACCCACTGGACATCCGAGGGGTCTGTGTAGAGGAGAAGAGAGGACTGGCCGTACTGAGTGAGTTAATCATAGTTTTTTAACACTAACCACCAACAATTATGTAACTTATACTGAACAGTCAGTACTCTTTTAAGTTGTGAAACGTGCAGGTGTGATTGCAAAATATAACATCTCAGGTAGTAATAAAGAGGACAGTGTCAGGGGGATACTCACAGGAATACCGTTGATACCGGGGAAGCCTGGAACGCCCATCTTACCCTGTGGAAAAGAAAATGAAACCATCATTGTATGTTGTCAGTTTATCCTCTCAGACTCCCCACATGCCCCCCAACCACACACACACACACA